>NC_088861.1:37184099-37484099 GCF_963853765.1 Magallana gigas | reverse complement strand
CTCGCCATCTTGGATTTATGTATTTGATACATTTACACGCTAAACTTATCAAAAGCAACAGAAGATGATACGAATTATCCATGTAATAACTTAGGAGATCCAAACGCATATGATAAACCAGGAAAGGTATTTTTGCGGATGCTTTGCTTTCTTTAGATTTATTATACGGTTTTGGAACATCTCAGTGATTGCTTTCGATACATTTAGATTCGTACGTATTCGTACTTCATATATTTCGGCCAAATACGTTTATTATGCGGCACATATGAAGTCAGACGATAGGGATAAGTACTTTTATTATTTTCCAAAATATATTTTTTCAGAAATGTTCATGAAATTTAAAGAACTTGTTTAAAAAATAGCGTGAACCGAGGACCCCTTATAAATCCAAGATGGCGAGTAACTTCTCTTTACTGTTTTTATAAACACATTTAAGTGACTAATAGTTCAAAATATTAATCATGTTACTTAAAGTAGGAGAAATATTTTGAAAAGCGACTGAAAGTCATTTGAATCCCATCCTCATATTCAGATAAGATAAAAAAAAAAGGTCATTTTGCCTTTTAATAATCGGACGAAAGATCTCCTCGTTGCTTTCAACGAGATAGTGTCCAGTAATTTTATTATGTAATATTATAATTAACTTTTATTATTTGTTATAAAATTAGAGTCTTTAGTTGGAAATCAAAACATTATAATAACAAAAAATACTTATGGGAAACACGGGGGTCTACAGTTTCTAACAAAAGACGCTACAGCCTAAAGGAAAAAGAATGATACATGTAATAGTGTAATTATTACATGAATAATAAAAATAATTATCAGAAAGTTACTTGTTTAAAGTGGAAATATCATAATAATAAAATAATACTGAAGAAAAAAAAATACCGAAGAAAAATACGATTGAGTTTAAATTCCAACGATATTGAAAAAGTATAAAAGTAAACATATGTTACGTAACGAAATATGTAAACTATTGTCACTAGCTTTAACATTAAAAAAAGAAGTATAAGTATAAATATCTTACACAACGTACTTAATATATAAATAAATATGTATATTTTCAGCCACTGCTGAAGGAGAAGATAATGTCTCTGAAGGTATTTATGAATAAATTATTAATATGTTTTACGGTGCTACCGTTCTGGCGAGCGCAGCAAGAATTACACATACCTTGCATCATTGTCAATCTAGTACGTGTTATTATAGTATCAACGAACGTCAAAGAATTTTTGAGAGAGTGTTGCTCTACAATAAGTATGCAAAATGTACTAATTTTAATGGTTACGATACATTCAGACCAACACCTCACCCCTCTCCCCAGAGAGAGAGGAAGAGAGAGAGAGAGAGAGAGAGAGAGAGAGAGAGAGAGAGAGAGAGAGAGAGAGAGAGAGACCAGTCCCTGTTTGATGTGTGTAATTTCCCACTTTTGAATTTAATATTTTGACTATATGCAATATCAACATTAATTTTTTAACTGTTTATTTTTTCTTTTTATCTCTTTTTATTCAGTTCAAAATATCCTATTGTTTATTTCCTCCCTATTCATATACTTACCTGCCTACTGTACATGCATGCATAATTAGCTTAAAAATGGATCGATAAGACAGTAAAGTATGGCTCTTGCTAGTATATATTTATATAACCTCTATATTAAAAAGAATTAAAAACAAATCATATGTCAATGAGGCAGGTGTTGCAGTCTATACTTAATTAAATAATATTAGTACACGCATTACAGATGTTTGATCCACCTCTAAATGTATCGGGAGAAATATACCGCAAGAGCACTGTAACGTCATCCATGACTTTGTTTGTCTTTATTTACTTATCAAAACGTATCTTCAAACCTTAAGACACCATAAATTACGAGTTAAAAGTCGGCCATATTTGGCATAGCACCACGGGTGAAAACATTAGAGAACATTATGGGACGTAGACAAAAATTTTTGTTTGATAAACGGTAGGTTTAGCTCGTTCATTTTCCCGCGCACACTGGTTCTTAAAGCTCGCTTCGCTGCACTCGCTATCAACGAAAAACAAATATTCAAAATGAATCCTGAAGGCAATTATTTTGAATCTGAGAAATTGTTTTTGCTATTACAGCACGTGCTGAAGGAACACGTAATGAAGCTGTTGGTAATTATTTTTTTTTATCTGTAGATGCATATTACACAAAGGTTAACGGTTTCACCGTTAAACCAAGCGCATATTTTTATGCTTTGAAACGCAGACAGTAGGTTTCAACTGCCAAATCAAATCATAAGCAAAGGTTAAACCAAACATCGCGTGCTCAGTTTACATTATGACGTCATGTTTCTTACGTAAAACGTAAATGTTGTGTCTTCGGAAATAGCCGAAGAAAAGTACGTGATTCCAATTATTTTTTATTTCTTCTTTCAATACAGTATGGTTATCTATTTCATGAATTTACTTAATTAACTTAATGTTCTGTTTATACTTTATTCAGTGTCAAAGGATGGGTTCTTTGATTAATGTTCTCATTTTCCCTCTGATACTTGGATTTTTATTAGTGTAATTTCTTGATTATAACGCTGTTGAAATTTATCTGGTTTGCAAAGGCAATTATTTTAACTTAAATTAATTTCCATCAAAAACGTGGAAAGTTTTAAGTAGATTTAATGGACAATAAACATATAGTGTAGAACAGCCCCATCTATTTAATTACTGAGTTAACTGTTTCGAACAAATTGACGACCAAAATTGCGGCGCCCATTAGCTGGAAGAAAGTTTTCCAGCCCTTAGTACCCCGTGGCGCTCGATAATATATCTTTTCAAATTCGGGACACATACAGATGATTCCAATATCTGTCATCAAGCTTATGTCTAATACATTGTCGAACAACATTGCTTTCTGTAACAAATTAAAAACCATAATCCTACTGTAATCCCCGACCCCCGTCCCCTGTCATATGTTGTATGTCTTGAACTTACCGGGTGGTTAATACATAATATACATGACAATTGTTTTATATTTACTGCCAACTATTAAATCTGAAGTTTCCAACATGACACCCCTTAATTATTCATTGAGCTGTATTCATAGAATGTATATCCAAACCTTCTTCTACCTTAAATCTCCATTTGATTCATAGTTTCGATAAAACACAAACAACAGCTGATATACATAGAAATATGATAAGTTTTGACTCCTTGTTTTTATAGTTTCCATTAAGATGCAATTTAAAAATAATATTGTAAGATTTCTTATTTATTATATACCAATCAATTTTCCATTCTTGATACTGTCAATTTTACAGAGTGTGATCCGATTTTCCAGATCACCACAGTGTGGTTTTTCAATTCCGTATCACCACTCTCTGAAACTGATGACGTTGTACGAACTAAATTACGTCTTTTTTAGCACGTTTTAAAAAAGATGAGTTTCAAAATAGCATTGTTTTATAAGTAAACGTCATACAGTTGATTTTAAAAACAGAGTTTTGTTATCAAAACTTTAAAATAGGCATGAATATATAATAAATTTGCATGACAACTCGACGTGATCCGACCCTTTGAATCAAGTTAATGTTATGATAATATATATCTATCAATTAACATCGTTCTTTGAACAAATTTCAAAATTGATGATATAAATTGTATTTCTTTTTTCTATAGGTTTTGTATGTTTTATGTGTGTTAACAATCTAATTTTTGATTTTTTTTTAACGTCATCGTCCAGATAAAGTGTCGAACGCTTCAAATTAAAATAAATATAAATTGTATTGAAAATTGATATTTAAATTCATTTAGTCACTACCGGTAAAAGTGAATGAAGAAAACAATTAGTCTGTGTTTCATATTTTTCATACGGACTCTTAAACTTTATTACCATTTCATGTGAGTGCATACCTCAAAATGAGCAAACAATGAACAAATAATAGACAGACGCGAAATTGTGCGCAATAAATGAACGCACTGAAACATAATTAGGGCTTAAACTCCGCTAAACTGTTATATAAAACGGCTAAAATCAGTCAATAAGTATTTTTTTACTGATTTAGTGGAAGATTTATGGGTCTGACAAGGTATCCTATACGATAGATAACGTAGGAAAAGAAATATTTTTTGACTGGCACATGTACAGAGTAGCAAACTTTAATTAACCTATGACTGTAGAATGCGATTCAAATTTTCAAAAGTCAAAGAAATACACTACAATACGAATACGAATAGCCGTGTTAATGCAAAACCAGCTGCTGTTTGCATATCGCTATCGTACAAAAACCGATTATGGCCACATTATTTTTTTTTTCGTACATGTAAAAAGAATTTCGAGATAATGAATTTGTAATTACTAGGACATATCAGGTCATTGTGAGAAAATATCTTTTACTATTAATTCACTTTATGCTTTACAGCCCCTCAGTATTCATGTTTATACAATGAATATATCATAGACATGTGCAAGTGGAACAGGAGAATAAACAATATACTTAACTTATGGTAACATATCATTTCGTAGTTTTAAACTATCATTCATATAGTTTCCAAGATTATTCATAATTTTGACATTTCCCGGGCTTTTAAGCTGCGGAAGTTTGAAAATTGAAGGTCTCCTCCAAAAATAAAAGAGGTTTAATATATTTTTTTACGCAAAATATCATACAAAAGACACACCAATGAAAATCAACTTCCACACAACTAGTATAACGATAATACGTTTTCTCTGATTGTTTGTGGTTCTATCAAATCGACCAATTTCGACAGCAAGATTTTGAGAATACATTTTATTTTTAAAAATGCATTTTTTGAAACTTTACAGGTGTGGGTTTTATAAGGTAGTTTTGAAAGCAATGATGCGAAATAATGTATCGATAAAATGAACATTTACTTGAGTTTTCAATACATGCAAACATTTCTTGTTTTGCTTTGTCAAATATTCTTTGTTTGATAACACATAATGTACCTTTATTGCATCTTTGTGCGTTCCATATTTCGTTAAAATCTAAGTCAATCAAACAATTTTTAACATCAGACACCCAATTAATTTCTTTATAATTCATAACATCTTCAAACAATTTATCAAAGTAATTTAACAAAATACAGTTGTTGGAATGCATTAATTTACGCCAGTATTTGATTAGTGCGAGTTTTCCGTGATAAACAAAGGGAACCTTTCCAGCTATGCATAAACAGCTGCTCTATACGTAGATTTCTTAACAAACAATATATGTTCACAAAAATCTTAGTGTATTCTTTTAACTTTTAAACCCTTCTGTGTACACTATATCTCGGAGCCATAATAAACAATTGGACCTACATGTATATAACAATTTAACAAAAATAACAAAGTTTTAAGGTTTAGATAGTTACATGTTTTTGACATTTTTCTTCAATAAGAACGTAGCTTTTCTGGCTTAAAAAGCTTTTCAGCTTTCAAAAATGTATTATTAAACTTGAAAACTATACCTAGATGTGTAAAATTTACAACACTTTCTATATTTGGGTTTCTGAAAACCCAATTTCATCAATTTTTACCTTCCCACCCTTCCGAAAAATCACGATTTATGATTTAGCAACATTCACCACAAATTTCCATAATGATACAATATAATATTCATTCAATTCATCTAAAAGATTTTGAAGTCCTTCGATCAATTCAGAGAAAAGAACCACAACATCAGCACAAACCAATGTAAGTAAGTTCAATGATAAAATTTCATAGGGCAAACATTGCGATTAAAATAAAAATCATCTCAAGGTCATTCACATACATATTAGAAAGAAATGGCGAGAGAACCTCACCCTGCATTAATCCAGTGCTATTACAAAAAAATACTCAGTATTTTCCCATTCATAGTAACACATGCTTTAACATTATTAGACATTAATTTTAATAGCATTCAACAGTTTTTCCCTTTATTCCTACTTGTGACAAATTAAACCATAATTTCGATCTGTCGATAGAATCAAATCCTTTTCTAAAATCAATAAAAGCGCAATATAAACGTTTACTTTTAGAGGGTGTATTTGTAATAATAGAATGCAGTGCATAATATGCATTGCATGTACCATAGTTTGGTTTAAAACCAAATTACGCATCTGTAATAACATTATTATCAAAAGACCAATTTAAGTCGTGAGTTCAGCATAGCAGTAGAAAGTGTTGATTAAAATCAACCACAAAAATTTCTTTTTATGTTTTCCCGTAAATAATTCATACATGTATGGATGTCATTTCATGATATGTTTCTTCCACATTTCATATGGAAATATAATAAATACACACACAAAGTCATTTTATTTGACGCAAACATAATACATGTATGTATGATATATAGTTACTGCATAGGAGAGTTGATCAAAATCAACTCCAAAAAACTTTTGTCTAGAATACAATTCAAAGTTTGTGTATTACAGGTAATAACAATTCTTCAAATTCTATAAAATACTCGTTTATAAAACAGTCTCCATGTGATTTACCCCTTTTGAGGTTATGTATATAATTCTCAATTTTATCTATACTTATTGTTTTGTATACTCTTCAAAAATACAAGAATAATCACCAGTTTGATTTAAACCACCATTGAACTCGCGATCATCTCATACATATGCATTACATAAAGAATCAAACTACTTGAAAAATTCCTCCAAAGGTTCGTTGCAAGTTTTGTTTGGTTTATTGCTAAACATTTGAAAAAAATGTATAGAATTATTCATTTTTAGAATTTCTTGTCTCAGACCATCATGTAATATATATATGCCTTTTTTCTTGACCTCAGCTATGTTATAAACTTTCTTAATGGCGACAAGTTTGGAATGTTTCTCCTGGCTCTTACAGCTATTAAACTTACGTAGGGTTAAATATATTTCTTATACAATGTTTTCAATTCATTGTCAAACCATGGTTGATCATTATCAGATAAAGAAACAATATCAGTATTTACAATATTTCTCTGTGTGTGTACATGTGAAACCGACGGCTTCGTTATTGCGTTGGGGTCTGACTGATTAAATACCTCATTTATGGTTGTTCTAAGATTTTCAATATAATTATCTAAATCAATATGCAAGTTAATGCAATAGGTTTTCATGTATTTCTGGAAAGACTCTGCCTTTTGAATGAGAAATTCAGTATATATTTGAGTGTGTTCTGACTTCCGTCTAACTGTGATTCGTGGTCTAACTACATCGGTAAAATTCTCCTCTTCCTGCATATCAACAGTATAATTTAACTCAATGTGTAAAATATAGTAAAATTACAAATAATAAATCTACAAAATATATCAAACAAGTTAGACGTATATAGTAAACAGTCTGTGATGTTTATACCCCTAGCTCCATGAAACGTAAAGTCATTGGAGTGTCCACCAAATTGATCTGCAATCCAGGGGCCCGTTTCACTAAAAGGCGTAAATACGACGAAACTTAAGTTAGGCCTTAGGGCGTACGCCAAAATTTAGTCCGGCCTAAACTGCATTTCACTAAGAGGCGTACGCCTGGCCGTAGACAGTAGTATCGGAATAAGTTAAGGCTAGACTTTCGTCCTTGACAACGAGCTTATCCACATGCCCAGACAGATGAAAAACAGTAGAAAGAAAGATAGATATATAAATAGATATTTAGATAAATAGATATTTTTTAGATAGGTAAAAAGATAGAAACTTGTCAATTGTGTTTGAGAGAGAGAGAGAGACAAAGAGAGAGAGAAGAGAGAGAGAGAGAGAGAGAGAGAGAGAGAGAGAGAGAGAGAGAGAGAGAGAGAGAGAGAGAGAGAGAGAGAGAGAGAACACCGTAAAGTATTCAGGCATATTAATCCTGTTTAGTGACAAAATCAGACAGCAAAACTTGCTGAAATGTTTTATTTGAAAGATTTATTTGATGAAGCATATAGGATATAATCATTCAAAATTATTAACTCAACAGAACTATTTTGTTATCGATTTCTACGGTGGTTTAACCGTGCTTCGAACACCTTTGGAATTTCTCGTTTGATCATGCGTCAATTACGGCCCGAGTATAAATAATTTTTTATTAAATTTTGTGGTTTCCTTTTGCTCTATCATTAAAAGAAATTCAGTGAATTTGTTGACAAATAGAAAATATAGCGAATTAATGCAGTAATGAGCTATTTAACAATGGATTGGACAGCATTAAGCAAGAATAGAACAACCATACAACAGATACTTAAATAACGTAATTTTAAAATTGCATGTAAAAAAAACCCGGTAAAAACAAAGAGGCTCGGATAAATAACGAAAGCCGTGAAGGATCATACGAGATTCGAGATTCAAAATACGAGATTCGAAATACGAGATTCAAGATTCGAAATTCGAGATTCAATATCTAAATTAACCAATCAAATCATGGATCTGAAAAGTATGTATCCTAGCGACATCAAACTGTTCTAAATAAAGATCATCCGTACATGCTCTTTTATACAAATAAATGCTATGTTCACTTCTCCCTACCTAACTAAATAATTATTTGTATTTACTTTTACACAGAATATCTAAGTAGACTGGTAATAATGCAGTGTGCTTCGCGGATCTAAGTGATTTTGTTTGCCCTGATGCGTTTGAACCCTGGGGTATTTCACCACCAGTAATAGTTTAAACCCCGGGTTTTATTCACCCCTTTTGTGTAAACATGCGGTTATGGTTGAGAACTTCATAAGCGTAGCTATTTTTTTGTAGGGGGGTCCTAGGCCAATTTTAAAAAAAATTACTATGTAAATTTAATAAGCTCCATTTTTTTCCGAGGAGAAGGTCCAGATCCCCTGACCCCCTCCTTTCTAGATCCGCGCATGAAGATTAGTACATATATCTAAATAATCTAAATATAAATAATCAGTCCGGTTTCACCAATAATATAAGCATTACTTATCTCTTTTTATGTATGCATACAGTCATACACTAGTACTATGATTATAAACAAATCATTGAGATATTATCACATCATACGGAATTATTAATTAATACAATTTTGTTCCTTTTCCTCAGTGAACAACTTATTTTATTATGAGTCTTACCTTTGGAATTGTTTTCAATATAGAAGGATACATACTCTCTACAATTAAAGGTAGGGATGATAGGGTGCCAGTTTGTTCACATTGCCGATTTCTGGTGCAGAGAACAGTAAAACTTTTTTTAAAAATTTTATTGTGCATGAATTTTTCAAAATTAATTGTGGAATTTTGTTTTTATAATTCATTCAGACATATGTATCACAGTCAAGTTAAGTTTCTCTGTAGTTTCCTACCCCCCCCCCCCCCCCCCACACACACACACCAAAATTAACAATAATTACATATAAATCATACAAATGTTTACTTTGTATGTAAGTAACTCTCTAAAGATGTAAATAAGCACTGCAAAGATGTGTGTACTTAATATACTACTACATTACACTTAGCCAGATAAAATGTACCCAGGGTGAAGCTGCAAGGGGCGAGTGGAGCGACCAATTTGTCGCCATACACACAGAACAGAAATAAAGAAACTGTGAGTGTTGTGGGGAATGTATAAAAGATGGCGGCAACTTATCTCAAATAATCAGTGCAAAAACCAACAAATAGGCAGTTATTTATTACCTATCCTGCAAATACATTGATAAAAAAATGTTATCGTCACATAACATAGCCGATTAAGTTAATGTGTTCATATGGTCAACGTACATGTAATTCTGATATACAAGAAGGCGGATGTATCAGGCGGGGATCCAGAAAATAAATTTCCAAAATGATCGGTGGAATTACATTAAATGCTTTGAAAATTGTTTTAAACTATCGCACGGGTTAAAATGCATGATAGAAGCTATGTACAGTGTAATTGGAAACTTTCATTTTATATCAATATGTAGTATTACCTATTATAACAAATTAGAGATACCGGCACCACCTCCCTCCACATAAAAAAATGAAACAATTGTCGTTTTATTTGCTAAAATGTGTGTTGTTCAAGATTTTTCTAAAGGACATACCCGATTAGAATTGAAAAATGAGTCGTACGTTTAAAACTAATTTTGTCAAATTTTTTAGATTCATTTCGTTGTATTTTAGTCCATTTGGGTATATATAGATGCACCAGCGCAGCTCTAATTTATATTTAATCAGGCTATAAATTCAAAATATTTTCAAAAAATTATAGCTTTAAATCCAGTGGATAAAAAAAGGAAAGCAAGTCGAACTCGATGAGCGCTAATACCTGTGTTGAATGAATGGTACAGTAGGATATGCGCAAAAAAGTCCCGTCTACTCTTTTCTACCCTATATTTATTGGAATATTAAATCCGACTATAAGAGTCAAATTAAAAATCAAGTACAGATATGTACCTGTTTATCAAAAGTAAAACTACTCATAATTTATCTACAGTGCATCGTTATGGAGCTACACAAACAGTTTTATAATAATTTGCCAAGCCAATTTAAAAAAAGCCTGGAAAACGAAGAGAAAACAAAGTGGGGACAGAATAACTGACAAATTAATTAGGACTATATAGCCCCCCCCCCTTTGAAATGTATACACTGAAAACAGATTATTGAGTACAACATCCGAACTCAATACCCCACACCCCCACACGGAAAAGGAAATGCTAGGTGGTGAGAGAGAGAGAGAGAGAGAGAGAGAGAGAGAGAGAGAGAGAGAGAGAGAGAGAGAGTCGATGCAAACCACAGGTGCGCTAACACCGTTAAAATTAAAGCTTGCTAGTTGGTTTGCCCTACCCAAGCTACCTCCTCTCTTTTCTCCTTTAAGAGGCTTAACTATTGTCTATATATGCTTGTATCAAATCAAATCAATTTCAAATTCATTCTAAATCAAAATTGAATTTGACCCTACAAAACTCTTTCTCTCATATCGACAATGGCATTGCCATATTGCGTTGTAAATCATAATATCTTCTATGGTTTAAATCTTTATCATAACCTATATTTTGACATCTCGATTATTTCATTGAATTTCGTTTAATAGCTAAAACCACACTCAGTTTTAATTATTCAAAATAAACAGATCTTTCTTCGCGAGCCGATTTTTACACAGTTGGGGCGAATACACTTCGGGTTAAAATTGTGCGGGGAAAAATACATACAGGGAAAACAAAACCACTTAGAATCGCAAAACCAACATTGTTATCACTTATTTAATGGTTTATACTGTGTGGGGTTAATTCATCAATGTTAATTTAATCATTTTATAACCACTATATAAGAGCTATTAAGACATCTATTTGTGGGAAAGAGCATGTACGTATGATCTTTATTTAGAACAGTTTGATGTTGCTAGGATACAGGTTTCAGATCCATGATTTGATTGGTTAATTTAGATATTGAATCTCGAATTTCGAATCTTGAATCTCGTATTTCGAATCTCGTATTTTGAATTTCGAATCTCGAATGATCCTTCTCGGCTTTCGTAGATAAATATATTTATTACTTCCATATTAAGATTTGTGTCAATGTAAAATGTGGAGCAAAAATGACCTAGGGATGAATGCCAAGTCTAATTTTTTTTGTTTACACAATTTGTTTTCGAAGTTAGTTTTGTTTTCGATTTTTTTAAGTGAAACGGTACAAACTATAAGTGCATGCACGTTTATTTGTAAATGTTTCACCAAAGTTATCAGATCCAAAGTACGAAAGTAGGTGTGAGACATATGATGGACTCAACATAAACTACCCAAGTACACTTACATGTGTATTTAGTATATTGAACGAGGCTTCATATAAAGTTGAAGTAATTAAAGAGTAGGTGTATCTAACCTACGAAAAAAAATCTATTTAATCTGGAGTCAGTGTTTTGCATCGGTTGTATGATAAATACATTATCTAATATTTAAAAAAACATGAGGGACTTTTGACGACTCTAAAACATCAGATTTTGGTATTTACATTTTAACAATACTGAAAACTTTTGTGATTAACATTAACTACCTAAGCTAACACCTTTTACTCACCAAAAATGAAATAAAAAAGGAGGAAAATATAAAAGTCAATAATTCACTTAGTGAGTTTCAAATTTCAAAATATCCCACATATTTTACTTGGAGGTTGGGGGGGGGGGGGGTGAAATGCTTGAAATGCTAGACATTTCTTATACAAATATACCTTTTTACTACATGTGCATCATGTATGTATATTTTCTGCATTATTCATTGCCCAATTTACTAAAAAATATGAAACGTAAATAAAATTATTGAATAAAAATAAACGCATGGAAACTATATATCGATTTTTTAAATACATGTATGTCATTTTAATATGTAAACGGCAAGTGCAAATAGAAAGAATGTGCATAAAACATGGTAAGAACGTTTCTATTCGAGAATTGGTACCACCTATCAAAACTCTCTATTTTCTTAATTTCATATGAAATTAATAAAATGTACATGACAAATTGTACAATTTAACATTACGGTCAGCACCATTATTCTCAGCAACAGAATTAGCAGCCAATTCCTGTTTACGCCATAAGTTGCGACTACCATTGGCTGGGCATAGATTTTTGTTTTAACTTAAGGCGGGCGCAAAGTTACGCCTTTTAGTGAAACGGACATTAGTCCAAATATTTGACTTAAGTCCGGGCTTACGACAGGCGTAAGCTAACGCCGGGCGTACGCCCTTTAGAGAAACGGGCCCCTAGGGCCCGTTTCATTTAAAGGCGTAACTTTGCGCCCGCCTTAAGCTACGTCAAAAAATGTACGCCTAGACAAGGGTAGTCGTAACTTTCGGCGTAAACATAAAATGAATGCTAATTCTTTTGCTGGGAATATTGTTGCTCACCTTATTAAATTGTACAATTTTACATGTAGATTTGTTTAAATTCATATGAAATTAAGAAATAGAGTGTTTTGATAAGTGGTATTAATTCCCACATGGAAAGTTTCTTACTATGATTTATACACACTAGTTTGCACTTGCCTAGTACGCGTTAAAATGGCATATTTAGACAAACAGTCGATAGTTTTCATTCGATTATACATGTAATTTGTATCTAATAATTTGATATACGTACGTTTCACTTTTTTAGTACATTGAATAAAGAATAATGTAGAAAATATACACACACGATGTCAATATAGTGGAAAGGTGTATTTGTATGAGAAATATGTAACATTTCAAGCATTACATTTTTCCCCCAACGTTTACGCAAAATATGTGTAAATTGGATATTTTGAAATTTTAAACTCACTAAATGAACTAATTGGCTCTCCTTTTTTATTTCATATTAAATGAGTGAAAGGTGTCATGCTAAGGTAGTTAATACTAGGTAAATCACAAATGTATCGTTCAGTATTGTTAAAATGTAAATACTATAAAATAGAATGAAATTTCCAGCTGTGTTTCAGACTTTTCAAAAGTCTTTGATTTTCTTTTTAAAATTCTAAATAATGTATTTATCATACAATAAAATGCAAAACACTCACACCATTTAATTAGAATTATTTCCAGGGTTACATATACATCCGCTTTATTAACTTAAAATCTGTAGGAAGCCTTATTCAATACACTAAATATACATGTATGCATGTGTACTTGGGCAACTTATGTTGATTTTACCATACATCAGACGCATACATCTTTACCTTGGTCCGGACAACGTTGCTTAAACATTTACAAATAAATGTGCACGTATTTTTGTTTTATTTAATTACTTCTTGGATAATAACTGATTAACATTATTAGTATCAACAATTTGACAATCATGTTGTCAAGGAAATGGCAATATAGGCATCGTAAAAACGCCATCAATTGGTTACAAAACATTCATTGGTTACAAAAATGTTACTTAAAAAGATAATTTGAATATGTGGCATTTGAATGGGAGTAAAATGTACTCTCTCTCTCTCTCTCTCTCTCTCTCTCTCTCTCCTCTCTCTCTCTCTCTCTCTCTCTCTATATATATATATATATATAGTTATTATATGGTTGTTCGATGCTTGCTTATTATTGTCCGATCCATGGTTAAATAACTCCTTACTGCAATAATTCTCTCCATTTTTTATTTTTTAACAAATTCGATCACAGATCTTCTTTCAATGATTAAACATGAGAAAAACCAGAAAATCATTAAACAATTCTTTATACTCGGGACATAATTGACGCGTGATCAAAAGAAATTCCATCGTACATGATGAAAATACCCTAGATATCGATATCATAAATAACTCAGTCTGAAAATTAATGATTTTGAACATATCCTATCAGTTCAATATGATTTTTATCCTTCAAATAAAACATTTCAGCAAGTTTTGTTGTGTGATTTTGTCACTAAACAGTAATTATTTTGAACAAAAATATACTGAACATAAATGTAACCAATGTGCCTAAATACTCTCTCTCTCTCTCTCTCTCTCTCTCTCTCTCTCTCTCTCTCTCTCTCTCTCTCTCTCTCTCTCAATCTCTCTCTATCTCTCTCTGTCTGTCTGTCTCTCTCTCTCTCTCTCTCTCTCTCTCTCTCTCTCTCTCTCTCTCTCTCTCTCTCTCTCTCTCTCTCTCTCAATTACAACAATCGAACGTCAAGTTTTTATATCTATATATATTTTTGGAAAGCTATTACTTGTGAACGTATTATGATATAGTAGAGTAAATCACTTTCTAGCTGCCGCTTGTGATCGATAGACGCAATGGACGCCGAGGCAGTACAGAGACAAATTAACCAGACTTTACAACGCACAAATATTAAAATGCTTACATGTAAAATGCTTAGCAGTTACATTCAGTACAACAAAACATCCGCGAGAATCAAAATATTATTGCAGCGTCAAAATCTCATTCGGTTAGTGGATTCATCAGAGGCGGGATGGTGGGCGGTCGATGAATATGTTTAAAATCCGATAGTGTCCGATTACGAAGATCAGAAGACAATTCAGAAAGCTCACATTCGTACAGAACAGAACATTAAAGAAGTGAAATTAAAGAAAAGTAGAGACCAAAGAGGCAATGCCTGCCCTTACGCAAGACCCAGTTTGACTGAGAACACGCCTACCCAAACATGAAAGTCTTGACATTGCTACCGCTGTAAGAAAAGAGGGCACTGGAGGAGAGACTGTACTGAGAAACTGGATGAGAATAGGTTAGGTAGAAATGTTTTTGAATTAGATCATTTGATAAGAAACATAAATGTAAACGTAAATACAGGTTTTTTTTAAAGATCCAATATTAACAAATCATTCATGAATGATAATAGTTCTCAAGTGGGTTGTTTAAAAAGAAATATAGGCCAGTGGCGTTTGATTGGAGCAAATTTGTTCATTTTGGAGGTTATCGAAAAAGGGTTATAAATTACCTTTGTTTACTTCACCCGAGTCTGTTGAGTTAAATAACAATAAGTCGGCTGTCGAGTTTGTGTCAAAGGAAGTTGATTGTTTGTTGAAAAAAAGGCTGTATTTCCGAAGTTATTAGTAAACAAAAAGTGCTTAATAGTTCGACAGTGGCAGGGAATAGAGCTTCAAAATTGAGAAAAGTTTTAGACGCAAGGCATGCCCATCTTTTTAAATATAAGCATCAGTATGAAGATGCTTTATTTGTTAAATGAATGTTTACGTCGGAAGATTATATGTTTTTCGTTTGATCTAAAGAGTGCGTATCATCACATCGAAATTCATGAGTTGTCGAGAGAGAATTTAGGTTTTAAATGGCAGGACAGATATTATGTTTTTAATGTTTGCCAGTTTGCATTAGCACAGGGGGATACATTTTTACAAAAGTCATGAGGAAAGTAGTTAATTTATGGAGGTCTAAAGGAATTAGAATTGTTATGTATTTAGATGACGGTATCGGAGGGGGGTCTAGTTTGCGAAATGCAGAAAGGATAAGTTTTGTGATTCAGAGAGATTTAGAGAAATTTGGGTTTTTAGCTGCTATTGCAAAGTGTCAATGGGAACCAACACAAAAGTTAGAGTGGCTTGGTTTAAGCTGGAATACAAAAGATAATAAAGTCCGTGTATCTAAGGGAAGAATTGAAAAGTTAGAGAGGAGTTTAAAAAACATTATTAGAGCACAAGAGTCGGGTTGTATTTGGTGTGAGGTCATGAGTATAGCATCTGTGGTTGGTCAGTTGATCTTAACAGAAGTAGTGTTTGGTCAAGAGAGGTCAGATTAAGAACTGGGTATCTGTATTTTTATATTTTAAACAGATCCAGTTGAAACTCGTGTACTGTGGTTTCATCAATGTTCGTTGAATACCAATTTTCGTGGATTTCGTTGTTTAGTTGATGCACGAAATTATATGTTCATCGAAGTGCAATTTCTATTAACATTTTGTATTGATAGGGCCATTGGCCACGAATTTACTTATCCTTGAAACTGTTATGTTCATTTCATTCACGAAAATTGATACCCTTGAATATTAATGAATCCACAGTATTAGGCTTAGCTCAGAGGCAGCAGGAGAGTTAGAATTTTGGTTTAAAAATTTAGAGGCAATGAACAAAAGATGTATGAGCTTGAGTCATTTGGCAGAGGGAAGCAGTGTTCAGATTCGTATATATTGTGATGCATCTGATACGGGTTATGGGTGTCTTTTGACAAATAACTCGGTGGTAGAACAAGGTTTACCTTGTTATGGATTCTGGGACGGTTGGAAAAGAAAGCAAATTTCTACTTGGAAAGAGTTGAAGGCTATAATAAGAGAATTAGAGCAGTCAGTTGACAGAACAGTACAGACATTTTGCAACAATAGATGGAATGTTTAAGTCATATCTAAAAAAAATATATATCCTTGTTTGGCAAATGATGTGGTCATTTGTCAAGGAAGAGGAAACAATGGAGTGTTTGCAAAACTAGAGTAATCGTTAATATGATATGATAAAATCTTAATTATTTGTGATTTTATTCACAGGATTGTGACAACAAAAGAGTGTTAAGGCGCACGCACAGGTTCATGGTGTTATTTTGGTAGTTACCTGGAAGATTTATGTTTCAAAGATGTATGAGCTTGAGTCATTTGGCAGAGGGAAGCAGTGTTCAGATTCGTATATATTGTGATGCATCTGATACGGGTTATGGGTGTCTTTTGACAAATAACTCGGTGGTAGAACAAGGTTTACCTTGTTATGGATTCTGGGACGGTTGGAAAAGAAAGCAAATTTCTACTTGGAAAGAGTTGAAGGCTATAATAAGAGAATTAGAGCAGTCAGTTGACAGAACAGTACAGACATTTTGCAACAATAGAAAAGTTGAGCATATTGTAAAAATTGGAAGTAAAAAGTTGAAGCCTTAGAATATTGCTATGGCAGTGCATCAGTTTTGCAATTGTAATAGCATTGTGGTTAGTTGTAAGTGGATTCCAAGAGCAGATAATTCAATTGCTGATAGACTTAGCTAATTGAGTGATTGTGATGATTCGTCTATAAAGCAGGTGGTGTTTGTTTATTTTGATAACAGATGCGATCCACACACGTGTAATAGATTTGCAAGCAGTTATAACAACAAATGCAAACTATTTAATTCAAAGTATTTCTGTACAGGTACATGTGGGGTTGATGCATTGGAACAGGTTTGGGTTGATCATGTCAATTTGGTGGCTCCGACCCCTAGATTGATGCCAGAGGTCATTAGAAAAATAGAAAATGAGAAATGTAGGTGTACAATGGTTTGTCTAAAATGGAAGTCAGCTCCACATTGGGCTATGTTGATTAAAAAAGATGGAATGTTTAAGTCATATTTAAAAAAAATATATATCCTTGTTTGGCAAATGATGTGGTCATTTGTCAAGGAAGAGGAAACAATGGAGTGTTTGCAAAACTAGAGTAATCGTTAATATGATATGATAAAATCTTAATTATTTGTGATTTTATTCACAGGATTGTGACAACAAAAGAGTGTTAAGGCGCACGCACAGGTTCATGGTGTTATTTTGGTAGTTACCTGGAAGATTTATGTTTCAGACCACGTATTATTTACTATCAAGTAAAAGTGACAACACAAATATGACTTATTTCAACGGATTCAACGGATGGAAAACTTTGATAATCTCACAAGGACATTGTGATTTACCTTCGAGTTCTATTAATGTTGCACTTTATTTAACGCATTTGTTGGATAATGGATCTTCACAACATCCGGTGAATTCGGCGATTTACGGTATAAAATGGGTGCATGATAATGCCGGATTGCCAGACCCAACGAAATATGTATTTGTGTTGTCTTTACAAGAAGCTGCTAGAAGAAACGCACATAGACCAGTGCATAAAAAGAGCCGATTTCAAATTAAATTATCATTGAGCCTTGTATTAAATATGATGAATGCAATGACATTTTTATTATTAGAAATATGCTTATGCCTCTTTTTGGATTTGCAGGTTTTTTTACGATTTTATGAGATCAGCGCACTTACATTTGGGGATGTCAAAATTTTAAAGATTATTTAGTGTTATATATAAAAAAAACAGTAAGATATATCAATACGGGCAAGGCAACGAGGTTTTGATAGCTAAAGGCTGTTCAGTGGCATGTCCTGTGACAATGAATAGTAGATATATTGAACTTGTTGGTAAAGAAGATAGTAGTTATTTCTTATTTTGACCCGTTTTTAGATTAAAAAAAAGAAACACATGAAAGCTTATATACAAAAATAAAAAGCTCAGTTACTCTGCTGCTAGGTCAAATATTATTTTGTCTGTTAAAGTCGGTTTGCAGCAGTGAATTAAATATAGGGTTGCATTTTCGTAGGTCGGGTGGAGCGACTTTGGCTGCTAATGCAAGTGTGGATGAGAGGAGTCTTAAGGTTTTTCCAACCTTGATGTTTTTATGGTTAAATCAGTGAAATATTTGTTCAGATTTGAAGATTAATATGTAAACATTCAAAGTGAACTTAAATATTGGTATGTTGCAAATATTCTGTTCATGCTGTTGGAGCTAACATGGATACACTATCAAGGCAATTATAGCGACGACTGCTCTCCAATCAAACATCACATTTCTTTTTTTACTGATTTTTATATTATAACGTTGTTTTTTATTTTTAAATTAATCGCAATACTTTATTTCATGTATTTAAACATTTAAAGGCCATTTAAACTTGCCAGTATGAAAGCCATCACATTTAGAGTGAATTTTGATACAATTTACCAATAATGAAAAAGTACAGTTTAGCAACATAAAACGTCTATAACTTTTTAAATAATGATGCAATCTGAACAAATATTAGTAGAGTTGTTACTTATTATATATCCTCTCGAAATTTGCAAAGACATGTATACCTTGCTAGGTGAAAAATAATGAAGTGTAGTCTCTGTCAACTTTTCCTATGTACGGTTTTATCAGTTTTTCATTGAATTAAGCGATTTCAACTCAAACTTCCCTATATAAGTTATTAAACAGATGTGCCATTTCATTTTTCATAGCTTAAAATGTGTAAAACACACTTTAAATTAAGAAATATTGGCAAATCCATGCATCACATAACACTAATATTATAACCGATAATGGTAAAATATTCTGGAATGCATACATTGACGTCATTCCACAATCGAAAGACCTTAAGAGACACGGTAGATTGCAGAACGACACTGCCAAAGATGGGTACATACTAGACTCGGTTGAGAAACGTTTGCAAATTTCTAAAGTACTTGGTGTATGATTACAGACAAGGCACCCTTTCTTTGTTTATTCTAAAGCGTACACGGCTAGCTGAATGCAAGGTATATAAGTGTTGTTGCTATTTGTTTATAATGAGTATAGTAAATACTTGTATTTTCCCGTGTTTCGTCAGTATAGCGAAAAAATGTTGCATTCATGGTTTTCATGTTTTACAAATTGTTATGGTTCGGTATTGACCAATGGGCGGCAAGGTTTTGTTATGAATGTATAATGATTTAGTAGAGTAAATCACTTTCAAGCCACCGTTTGGGATCGATAGACCAAATTTTTGAAAATATTTTTTGTCAGAGTAGCTGTTTTTCCCATGTTATTATTTAGGGAATAGAATAGTAAAAAATTATTTGCATAATCGGAGGTCCGTCGCACCCTTCTTCCATCATTTAGCATTTGTAATGGATACATGTTTCCTAGAATGTTTTCACGATTCTGCATCGTTTTTTATTACTATGCATGGTTTTAGCTCACCTGAACTGAAAGCTCAAGTGAGCTTTTCTGATCACCTTTTGTCCGTCGTCCGTCTGTCCGTCCGTCAGTCTGTCCATCTGTAAACTTTTTTACATTTTGAACATCTTCTCTAAAACTGCTTCGCCAATTCAAACCAAATTTGGCACAAAGCAGCCTTATAGGAAGGCGAATATAAATTGCAGAAATGATAGACTGATCTTTTTTCAAAGCGGAGAAAACCTTGAAACTGTGGAAAAAGGGGGGTGCATTATAAAAAATCTTCTTATCAAGAACTACTGAGTCAAATTCAACGAAATTTTGCAAAAATAATCCTTATTGGAAGGAAAATATAAATTGCAAAAATTATTGGCGAATTCTATTTCAAATTTAAGTAATTTACGAAAATAAAAATAAAGAGATAATTGCCGTCAATCAGTTTATAACTTCGGGTTCGGTATTTCATATCGAAAACGAAAGTTCATTGTGTAAGGCAGCTATGTTTGAATGTTGACGCATGACAAACGGATCAAACTGACAAAGATGAATTTGCTTGCTGTGCAACAGTTTACGTGCAAAGGGATACTTGAAACATGCTAAATATATTTGTGATGATTTCGTGAAGTGAATTGGGGTTAAATCTTTCAATGCGTTGACAGTTTTGACTACTGACCGTGTTTTTACATGTACGTTGTTTTGAATGTTGTTTATGTTTTCTGGATATATAGCCTGTATTTTGGAATTATTACGTATCGAATCAAATATAGACTTCAGTGAATCAGACAGTTAATTGTTTACCTGCGCAAAATGAGCAACATCTGATGCACTAACAACATATTTTATTATGAATACTACACATTATATTGGTAATTCGGTACGATCTTTACGTTATGGTTGATTAAAATGAAACGTGTTTTGTTAAGATTCTCTGCATTTTCAGTCTAAACGGAGATTGTTTTTGCTGCTAAAAATATATAGGTACATATATATTATGAAAAACAAATTGTGCTCTTTCTTTGTTTTTAATTTAGTGCATGTTTCTTTTGTTTTAATTCTTTACAATATTCTCTTTACTAAACATATTCAGCTGTGTCAAGTTTCGAATTATAAGCAATACACAGAGCTGAGGTCATTCTTTTGTTCATTCTGAATAGGAAATGCAAAGTTATGTATCTTGCTTATAATTCTACGATTGATGCTGAAATTTTGATTGATCAATAGAAATGTCTTGCCAAAAGGATGATGTGCTTTAACTTCTTTCTGGTGCACCTTCTTTAACGATGAATTGCATAAAATCTACACAAAGAAGATGGGTGAGTAAGGCGTGGAAAATGCTCATATGAGCAATGATTAGATACTGCAAAACTAAAATATCATTAAAATTTAATAATTGTTTTAAAAATAATTAAAAACAATGTATATTTAACGTTACATCGGTTTGTAACCCTTAATTATTTTAAATACTTGTAATAGATTGATTCAAATTGGCGCATGTGTCTCAAAACCTCCAAATAATGTCATTATATAACTTCAATGCCTTTTCTGTTATAGAGTTGGTCTGAGCTCCATATTTTTGGTATAGTCTTAATGCGGTTTATGGAATTTAAAACGATTTTAATCAACAAAAATTTGGAGAGATGACCAACTATACTTTAAAAATGTCATTTTGTAGCCCAACAATTTAACGATTTAGAAAAATAATACAAGTCCGTAAATTCGTGGCCAACGTCTCATAAAGCATTTAAACAACACACTTTGTTGTGAATAAAATGACTCAGTGGTTAGAGCACCAGACATCAGGTAACTTTATAGACCGTAGATTGTAGGTTCGATACCACCAAAACTTTAGGATTTATTATATTTTTCTTATAATTTTTTGAAAAATTTCAAACTGAATATAGTTAGAAAATACCCTTTTGTTAATTTGTATTATAACATATCAAATATATTTAATTGAAAAAAGTGTTAAATTTGAAGTTATATTTTACGACTAAACCATATGGGCAGTTGTACCATCTTATTCCCCCATCTTCTTTTCGACAAGTATATGAAAACACCTTTTAAACAGTTTACAAAGTCCTGACACATTATTATTATGAGAATAAAAGCATTTTCGCTGTTCTTAAAAAAACTATTGCAACGGAAAATAATCTTTGTTTGTAGACATTTGTTGTTTGTTAATAAAGATGAAAATAATGGGTGGGCCTTGGGACATTAGAGCGATATGCCTGCCAATACATTGAATTATAGCTCTTTAACATATGTGACAACATTTTTCAGTTAAGTTTATTCTTCAATCAAGTGAGTAGGATATGAAACGTCATACGAAATGAATTCATGTCTGGTAAATGACAATCGTTTAAAATGGAGAAGGCCAATTAAATTTGTCAATGTTTTTAATTTGAAGAATTGAGCGCATTTATTCTGTTGCATTGAAGTAACCATATGAAATTTTTAAAAATAAATCACAATAACTAATAAATAGTGGAGGAAGAAAACTTACCTTTATGCTCTAATGTATTTAAATCTTTTTATAAAGTGATGGGGGGGGGGCTAAAATAAAGGGAACTGGAAGTTAAACGTGATCACTGACTGGACATTTAGTTATCATATAATCTTATTGTCGTTAAAAATGGTATTCCATAAAGGTAAATATGTCAAAGATTAAGTATATGCTAAAATAATTGTAAAATTCAGATATTCATTTTTGGTTAATCTACCGAGGGGCCACATGGCTCAATATCCTTTGAACGACCATATAAAGCCAGTGTTGCTCAGGTGAGCGATGTGGCCCATTGGGCCTCTTGTTTTTTATTAAAGGTTTTTCCTGGCTGGCTATGATGTTTAAATAGATAGAAGAT
Source organism: Magallana gigas (assembly GCF_963853765.1). Lineage (NCBI taxonomy): Eukaryota > Metazoa > Mollusca > Bivalvia > Ostreida > Ostreidae > Magallana > Magallana gigas. The sequence continues at coordinate 37,461,233 of NC_088861.1, read as the reverse complement.
CATTGTTGGTGTTAAAAAGGAATGTTATTTTATATTTGTATGAGTTTACTTATCAGCGTTGAAAGGTGTTATATAAACAAACAAAGGTTTATATTACATGTCACAGATAATAAACACATGTACCTGTAGCAAATGTTAAATAAAATTTGTATGGCGTCCAGCGTACACGGCTAGCTGTATGCAAGGTATATATGTGTTGTGATTTGTTAATAATGAGTATAGTAAATACGACGGTAGTTTATCTAACAGACTTTTATGTAACGAAATCGTCGTTAATGAAGTCTGGCAAGGTGTTGGTCCTTGCGTTAAAATCACAAGCTACTATCACTTCCCCCTTTGTCATATAATTGGACATCAACAAAAATGCCACCATCAAAGTAATTATAAAACACAGAATTGACTGGTGCAATGTATGTAAATGCAAAGTATACATCATGTTTATAATTAAAAAAGAATTCATCTAATTTAAACCAAATTACGGCATCATATAACAATTCCAAAAAATATAATAAATGGGTTATAAGTATCCCTGATGAGTAATATGATACCACCCCCTGCGAGGTTACAGGTTTCAAGGGAATGCATATGATTTAAAACTGGGAACAACGATTGTGCAATTTTTATCTATTCAACATTCTGATAAACAGATAATATCATAAGTATATAAATATGTTTGTAACGATAAGTTTTGCCATGCATTTAGTATGGAAACCTCCATGCATATTACAAACTGTCATTCTCTCCGCGTCACTATCTCCCCCTTCAGTCGCGCTGTCCACCACCACGCTGTTTTCCGTGAGCTCCTCTGCGAGTCTTTTGTTCCCCCATTCCTATGCACATCCCCTGTGTTGAAACATCTGTGTTGGGTCAGTGAACAGTTTTCCGTTTATGTACAGCTTATCCTTCACCAGTGCTCTCCTATTTTTATCTTCTTTAATCTCACAGAAAATCAAGTTTCTCTCGTTGATCTACACTGAATATCTATGTTTTCTTCGTTTATACGCGTGTTTACGGTCATTGTGTTTTCAGTCACATGTTTTAGTTCATGCAGTGATTTCATCCGACGCTTTCGTTGAATTGATTTCTTTTTTTTTCAAACGATTATAATATAATTTCTTGACTTTTATTTCATTCTTGAACTCGATCTTATATTTAGAGTCTTTATTTTGTTATTTCGACATAATATCTCGTTATTTTTTTTTTTTAATTTAAATGAATTATTTTTTCAAAAGATGTATACGCGTTTTATTAAAGAAGAAACTATATTTTTAACATTCTAACTATCTAGAACTCAATAAATATATACAGGGAAAAGCTCCATTGTTGTACTTTAAAACGGAAACAAACAAAATCCATCATTTAAAGAACAATTTAAAATAATAGTCAAATTCGGGCCCATAATTCGCTATTTTTTAAAGTGTTTCAGGTACATTAATTTGTTGCGTTCTTTTAGAAGAGCTGACATAAAATATGTTGTTCATCTAGTTATTTGATTTATATGCAGTCACTGGCAGTATAAGTCACCAGAAGGGACAATATTTTAATAATTCAATCAAAATCAGTCGAATGTACTTTTTCATGTTGTTTTTAGAATAAAATTAAATAGTGACTTTCTGAACAATAACGAACTTTTTGGATAGATATATTTTTGGTGAAAATATTTTGTTTGTCCAAGCAATCGCTTAATGAAAACTGCTTGAAAGCAAGACGTTTTATGCCAAAAATACGATATTGGCGGAAAAAGGTAGACTTTATGATGTCATATTTTAAAATTGTTGGCATATAAAAACAAAATGAAATTAACGAAAAAAACTTCAAATGTATATCTGTACAAATAAAACAAAGAATTACAGTAAAATGACGATGTTTATTTAAGGAGGCCAATTTGGGTTCAAACCATATAAAGTCCTTTAATGAATTTTATTTTGTTAATCCATTTTACGTAAAAAGGGAGAAAAACAATGAAACGCACTATTTCCTATTAGATAATTTCTCGTAATTACAGGCTCTTCTTTCTTTTCTCGTAAGGACGAGATAATTTACTCGTAATTACGATATATTTTCTCGTTTTAATGAGATGTTTTCTCGTAATGACGAGTTATGTCCTTGTTATTGCAGGATCGTAATAACAGTATTATTATCTTGTAATAACAAGATCTTTTCTCGTAAGAATGAGATCCTTTCTTCTCGTAAAGAGAGAATCAACTGGTAATAACAACAGACTTCAGTAATAATAACGAGGTAATTAACTCATAATAACGAGTTCTTAGTGCATTTCATTGTGAAGGGTAGTTTCGAAATACGAATTATTTCTGCCAGATGGATGCTGCGTTTACAAAAAAGAAGACCAAACAAGGATACGAATTCAAACCGATAAGCATTTGTTAAAATGTTCCCTATTTCTATATAAGAAACTTTGCATATGTTGGTACGCGGAACAAAACATGTGTTCGCTATTTAGGCCTGGTGAGAGAATTTGGAAACAAGCACCGTAGAAGGCATGTACAATATCACAGGACCATTATTATGAGAATCGTCCTAAAAGGACTAAGTGCGGTTTTATGCAATTTTTGCCCCCCAAAATCAAAGTTTTAGAGCTTTAAAATTAGGTGAAAGATAGTTAAAATCATATTGGAAATAAAGGTGTAAAAGGTTATCACCACAGTGACGTCATAATGTAGAAATGACGTCATGAATATTGCATTATTTTGATAAATTGATGTTTTGTAGCAAAATATGGGTGTTTTCCGATGGTTATTCGACTGGGAAACATCGAGCGCAGGCTTGCTCAAGTACCATTTTTTAGTATAATATGTATAACTATCTGAAGAAAAACATATGTTAAAATCGCACCATAGCAGACCTGCGCTCTATACTTCCGAATGCAAAATATAGAGCAAAAATGAGAATATCTTCATTTGTTTGCAAATTTGCGGGAATAAGCTCATTTAGGTGACGTCATAGATAAACAGGGAGTGAGCAAAGATGACTAAAATCATTATTAAACGTATAGGCATCCTCTTTACAATGATTTGTGAAGATTTCATTTTTATACGATACTATTTAAAAATTGGTTGAAATCGGGGGCAGATATTTGACCATACCGCACATAGTCCTTTTATACAAATGTAAAAATAAAGAATGTTTATTAAATAGTGCCATTATATACGTAAATATAATTGTAATTATATATAATTGAAAAAAAAGTCAGTTGCTGCATTTGTGTTTATCCATTAATTTACATGATTTGTATGCAAACCTGAATTAAAGGCCACCTGTCTAAAGTGGCAACTTTTCATATTTCCCAACGGTGGCATTTTTAAAAAGGTTTGACTTAAGTTCCAAAAGAGACTATGAGCACAACTAATAAAAGTTCTCTATTGCGTATTCTTTTCATGTGATTGTGTTGCCGTACAAATCCCGGTGCCTGAGAACAAACGAGTTACAGGACGGTATTACATCAATGTTATACTAAAAACTCAAGTAATATTCTCTTAAACTTCCTGCATGAGTCAAGAATTAGGCATGTTTATCTTTTTTGCTCTTTGACATATATTTGAGCTTGGGAAGCAATTTATAAAGTTAGAGATAGTTACTATCTTGCCCCTCTAACCAGTTCTTGTCGCGGCTTTTTACTTTCTCCGAACTTAGGAAGTTCTCATCTGTTCGTCGTTAGAAGTCACAACAAGCCCTTGACTCACCCATCATTCAGTGCATCATAAGTGACCTACTTAATTTAGCGTACCGTAAAGCATTTCAGAAACTGTTTCAGAGACCTAAATTATTCATTTTTATCTGTGAAGAATACTTCGAAGGGATGTATTGTTCATTTCATTATTTGAGTAGTATGCTTTTAAGATAACGTAAAATACATATAAATAACATATCGAACAACCGTCGTTAATTCTCAAATACGTAATAAGCAGTCTTAGAGAGTTTTGATTTCCCATATACAAATCGTTAAATGTCGCTGGTTTCAATATTTGCTTCCATTTATTTGCTCTAAAGTATCCTGCTCTGAGTGTTGATCCAAAAGTAATGTCACAAATGCGATTAAATCGTAAAACCGGCTAGAAATAACCAAAAAGTCATGCTATGAGATAACTTTCTATTTCAATTCAGATCTGAAAATGTTGATTCCATATTTTGATTTTTTTTCTAAAAATTTCTAAAAATATCATATTTTATAGAATGTGAGGTAAGGATATTTGCCGCACATAAGCGACGTTATTTCTGGATTCTTGGCGTTTTTGTAGAACTTCATAATTTATTCCTTAATACAAAATTCATCAGAATACTCTATTCATTTTCTTAATTATGCAAAATAATTACTTTATTGTGACGATGAAAAAAATACATATCGGATTTCTGATTTGCAATCAGTATTATTAATGGATTTTCAAAAAGTCAGAAGCAGAGCCTTTAACACATAGAACAAATGATGGAATAAGAACCTAGATTTAATTTTCCATTAGAGCTTATGTTTTCTGTTTTATTTATAAACAGGACATATTCTTTTATAGAATATTAAAACCACGTTAGGAAATCTCTGTTTACTCTCTCAATTTACGGTTATTATATCGTATAATCCTAGAAAATAACCTTTTTTAGCCTTGTGTGATATAAACCAAAAACCCGCCTACCCGTGTGATATAAACCCTAGGGTGTGATACATATATATTTTATGCCTCCTGTCAGTTTGTCGCTATATATTCAATACCCATCTATTTTCGCAGAGTATACAGAGGATTTACATAGCGTAAGCATACTATGCCAAAAAGAGCACGGTAAATGTTTTCAACGAACACTTTACAAGCGCCCACAGGCGGGTTTCGAACTAACGACGATAAAATCATTCCAGCTTTAAGCCCAACGCGTGACCCCTACGCTATATTAGTCGATAACGTAATTGACGTATTTATACATATATATAAACATATACGACTGACATCAAGAAATTAAAATGATTCATCTTTCCAAAAATACTTCATTATTGACGGTAATTTTAAAGTTAAAGTAGTTTCTGATAAACTTTTGAAAAAATTGATTGAGCATTTCTAAAAGAAATTCTACATGAGAATCACAAAAACGCTTTTTTTAAATTACGCTTGATTAATATTGTACAAACAAATTCAATGAGATTTCGTCTGCTAAACAATTCGAGTTTTCTCGGTAAAGTCAAACGTCTCTCATTTCTTGAAAAGAACATAAACCTTTGTTGACGTGTTATTGTACAACAACTTGTTGTTATATTAAATAAACAATAAAATCAATTTATTAATTTGAAAAAAACAACAACAAACGCTTGCTTTTCGAATTTTTATGGACTAGTCAACACTTAGCTTTTTACAGCAAAGCACGTCAGTATATTCAACAGTCGGCATAATAATAACAATAGTGTTGTGTTGTGCATGTACTATGCCTTAACTACTTCATAGTACATGCACAACACAACCCTATTATATAAATATATATATAAAAAAGACGTAAAGACGTAAATTCTTGACGCACCGATTTCACCTATATACATGTACATATATATGTTATAAAAAAAATTATATATTTTTACTTATTTAACGATATTTAATCTTTTTTGTCCTTTTTTTTTAATTACGAATTAAAATGTTGATTAGGTAAAACTTGATGTTTCATTTTATACAATACATCACCGATGAGAGTCGCGGTGCATAGTGTTACATTACTTTGGAACAACCTTGATTTGATTTGATTTGTACATATTGTATTATGCAGATAAATATTATCAACATGGATTATGCTACAAGCAATGTAAGAATTTTCAATAAGGTGCAAGGTAATACATATAATTGCAAGATATCGATGACCAAAAAATAATGCATTTTTTTTTTATAAAATAGTATAATGAAGCATAAATTTTTTTTATTAAGGTGAGAAAATAAGATGGTTAGCAAAAACCGGTTTGTGGATATATACATAAAAAGGAACCGAAAATAATAAAAAAAAAAAATTAAAAAGTACAGTAACAGCATTAGTATACTAATTTTGAATCAACTCTTGTACATGATAGAATTATTCTACTGTTTAAATATGAAATCGTTCTTATTTTCGTTAACTCGGTGTCTTAGTTTTGGTATTCAAATATAAGTAGTGCCGAATTACATTAAAGCATATAACACGCAATACTGAGTAACACTAAAATGTTCCTAAGCGCATGTTGAATTCACTTTCAGTCAGAAAATGCTGAGCGCTTTTTAAATCTTGAGCAGAGTAATATGAGAATGTATACCGATACAATGTATACTGTAAACAATGGAAAGACGTTCAACAAACTTCTATTTATATTTTAATTCATCGTGAGCTAAAACGAGCTAGAACGAGCAGAATGCTTCAGGGACTGTGTCGAGGATTCAAACACAATTTGTCGTATCAATACTACTATATAAATAAAAATAATAGACTCGAATTTTTGGGCTTTAATATCAATACATCAGAAGAATACTGTCTTTTGTTTTATATACTCTAGACATCAGTGGTACTTGAAGATTACCAATTTGTTTTTATTGTTTCTCAATCAGCTTCGTTAATTAATAATCAACGAAAATTCCTCAAAAAATTACATAAATGATCTGAATTTTTTGGAATTTACAATCTTGCGCATGTGCATTACATTCACGCTAAATCAAGGGAGGCTCTTTATTTTATCTTTCTACAATATTACATTTGCATGGATAAACTCAGAGACGATTAAACATATGCGTGTACATTTTTATTGGACTTTTTTTTCTGTTTATCAAAGAAACTACGGGAGATAACTCGAACACAGTGCATTTACTATATAAAATCCAGAGTTTCGAATGTCAACATGGTGTGTAAAAAATGTTGTTGAAGAAATGATGAATTCTGCATGTATAGAATTAAACTTTTTGAAGAAAAGTATATACAGCTTCGAAATGGTTTGTTATGAACAATTTGACTGTTATTTTCAATGTAACTTTATTAATTTTCTACAAAATCGTTTTGGAGCGATTTTGCAATTTTCTGCTACATTGCGGGTATATGGGAGGCATTTTAACTGTGGTGATGGCCTTTCCCCAGACACAGTTACATTATTATAACTCAGCAGAGTGTATTGAAATTAATAGCATTATTGTAGGCTTAAAGCTTGGTTATGCAAATGTCAACAATATATACTGTGTGCCGATGTATCTATTTCGTAAATGTCCGATATCATATGCAATGTCAACCCGTGCACGCACGGGTCAAAGTCTAGTATTCATTTATTTAACAATCTTCAATTAAATTATGTAGCAACGTATCAGACATCATACTAACTTTAAAGGATTTTTAATGATTGTGCGTAACTTTATTATCTCGTAAGATTAAATATTATATGTTTCTCTTTAAACATGTTTGTCGTTCCTCTGAATTGTAATGATTTTTATTTAAAATTCAATTTCAGCTACATCGGAAGGGATAAATGTAAAACATACAGGTAAGCCACAGTAAAGAAAAGTTCCTCTACTTTAAGTATTAAAAATTAACGAAGTACAGATAAAGAATGTGGGCGCTTAAGATGTACATTCGGCAGGAATCTGTGCGCACAAGGAGAGTGAAAATTTCATCAATTAATTTTGAATATTTTTCGAATTATAACCGTTATTTGGTTTCTGTTTGATGTTGAATGAGTGGAAAAATATTTGAAATGCAAAAGTTTTTATCATAATATGAGTCTAAATATAGCAATTCATGCATACAACTGTTTTTAAATGATTTTGTTGTCTCTGGGTGTTCTCTCCACAAATTTGGAACGTGTAAAGATAACATATTTCAACATTAAAAATGTCGCTTTTTAAAAAAAGATGGAGAGATGACCCAGAGATGACTAATTATGTACTTTTTCAAATTATTTTTTGAAAGATAAAAAAACAAAGTCCATTGATATGACAATGTTGTTTCAAACAGTACTTTATAGAGCATATATTGACAAGTCTCGCATGGCTCAGTGGTTTCGTCCTGGATTAGTGAATCATTCAGTTTTTTGGGTTCAAATTCAACTGGTCGTCTTTTAAAAAAAAATTAAACTTTTTTTGTTTTAAATGTTTGTTATAATAACATGATGTTGAATTACAATATACCGGTATATTTTAAATTGTTGCTATTGATTTCTTGATCTGCTGTATGAACACTATTTTCTTTTCTTATTACTAGGTTTTTAGGGTATACACAATATAACTTCATTAAAATATGTTTGCATTAACATTTCCAACTAGTTATCGGTTAATCTCTCATTGCCATTTTTTTGAAAGCTTATGAGTTTTTTAAAAACCGGAATAGCCATCATAATAGCCATCATAATAGCCATCATCTCTCATCATAATATATTTTTGTTGAAACCTGTACATAGCCTTTTGAGGTTATATACATTTAAATCTCAATTGATTCGTGTCGAGGATTCCTGCAAACTTACAATCTTATGCGCTCACTTTCTTTGATATATTTTTAACCCTGTAGGTCTTGATAAATGATTCATGATAATTGTTTTGCGTTGTATAATATTGAATGTACTCACCACACAGGAAAAAGTGACTCACATAATTTTCATGCGATTTCCCTTTTGTACGAAACTCTTTTGAAAATCAGATGGAAAATTTCCCACGCAAATATCATGTAAATGTGTTTGCAAGTTATTCGCTTGAAAATTGTATAATGATCTAGTATGTTTTAAACAAATTCACTAATTTTGTTTTAAAATATTCAGCAATAGAAATCCAAGTGACGTTTAAAACAAGTTTTATTTATACTTTGACCATAATTGACGCATGGTCAGGAAGAAAATCCAAAAGGAGTCTGATGCACAGTAAAATTAACTTAAGGTAGCACAAAACAGATACATTGTAAGCTAAATTTTTCCTACAATTCAATTTTTCTGAAATTTTTATATTTTTTTTCTTTGGAATAAAATCTTTTAATACGTAAAATTTGAAAAAAAATCCGATCTCACAATTTTTGCCTACATCGCCCCAAACCTACCATTTGAATCTCCTTTTAGTGGAGTGTAAAATGAAATAGTCATTGCTACAAATTTCTATGCCATTAAGGTATTTTTCAAGATATTACAAATATTTGTGGTGCTATTTAAACAGGATACCTTCTTGTTCGTTAAAGATACTGAAATAAATTCTAACTGGTAACTTATGATAATTTTTCATGCGATATAATGTAAAACTAGTGCTTGTGAATACTCTTTTAAGATGAAAATTTGCAGCACTTAACGGCATCTAAAACAAAAATGTATAAATTAAATTTGAACAAAATTTAACAGTAACATTGTCATGACCTTGTAATTAAAATATATTAAAAAAAAGAAAATTTAATCATTCGTTTTAGATTAATGAAGGTTTAAGTATGTTTGACAGAGGTATAAATTGATAAAAATCCTAGATGACGTCATTATATTTTACCTTTGACCTGTTGATATGACCTTGAAATTTGTTGGACATAAAGCATAAAGTCCAGGTATTTACTTTGAACAGAACACAACAAGTTACGCATTTTTGATTGATGTAAGGTTAAATTGCACAAAAAGTCATATGAACACCATCTAAATGTATGTTTCAAAATATTCGAAATACGTTGTCGTTGTATCCTACATTTATTTGGCCTTGAGTAATTGATTGGTACGATTTATATTTTTTGCTTAAGATAATGGACTGAAATTAATTTTTACATCATATTAAGCCATTATTTTGTGTATTTGAGAAATTATTTTAAATAATTAATTTCAGGGGTGTTTCGCACTACCTTAAATATCGATGACAAAAAACAGTTCTGAAGAATCAATCTTAGTTTCCTTGCATCAGCTCACTTTCACTGAGCCACGGCAGCTCACATCTGCTATGGTCTTTTTATTTCATAAATGATTGACTTTTGAATTAATGTAATGTGTGTGTATTTTCTACTTAAAAAGATTTTGATTTTCATTCAGTTTGTAACAATCAATTATACCTACTTGCATTCATGTGTGACCGCGAAGATTTTACGGTGCTAGGGTTTTCTTCTGGATCTGCATCGGTCGTGTGTAGTACGTACGAACCGGGTGATGGAATGTTGGCGTAAAGGGTATAAATGAGGTTGTGGCGCGTTGTAGGCCGTAAGGTAAAAACGAAGGTTAGGTTTGCCGTATTCTTGAAGGTCCACCAGTATACAGTTCCAGAGAAATAAACAGGCAATTGATGCAGGATTCCATTTTTATTGGTCGAGACTCATCGATGGCAACATTATAACAATATAACAGGCAGAAATATTACAAACAAGTCGGATATGGCCAGTAGTGGCCTCCGGACTCAAGACTCTGGGTGAGTCGGACATGGCCGAGACTGGCCGCCGTGTTAAAGACTGCCGATTGACAATTGTACATAACAATAAAAAGGAATTTGAACAATGACTATAAATTGACAGGTGATGACATTAGTAAGCTGAGTAAAAGGTTCACAAATATAAATTATTAAATAAACCAATGAGTCTTTTTGATGTCCAAGAAATAAAAAACTGATAATTGCAGAATCTTGTTTTAAGGGATTAACAGTCCTTGAGACATGGCACTTTGTCTCTTTGAAATTAATGAAATCACATATAGAGTCCGAAAAGTGTAAATCACTAAATAAATAAGTAACTTTGTAAGAAATAAACTGTCAGTGATAAATATTACGAAACAAATGTTGAATTTTAAAAGAAACGTCCAAAATAAAGTTATAATTGAACAGTGAATTTTGCACGGTGATACATGCATGCATTTAGAATGAATTACGGTACTTGGTCTTCAGTAAAAAGTTACAGTATACCTTATTGAAAACTGTTAATTCCGCTTACTAGTACTAGGTTATTTAATTTTTACCGGTTAGATATTCATAACTACAAAATGCAAGAAAAAAGATTAAAAAATTTTAAATTAAATTAAAAAAATTACCGGTTTTCCTGGCGCCATACCTGCACGTAATGATTTTCAGAATGTAGATTATTATACATTTACAACAGATCAAGAGTATGAAATCTATTGATATATGTTTAGTTGTTTAATTATATACATAATTGTTTAAATTCAAGTTCAAGTTCTTTATTGCGAGAGACAAATGTCTCATAGGTTATACATATGAACATATACATATTAAATAAACAGTAAGAAAAACAAAGTGTACATAACATAATCAATTTAGATAATTCACATGAAGAGTTCGTTGCTTGTTTGCATAATATAAATATTTACCTAAATTACACAGTTCTCCAGTATTAGAGGTAAATTATCAATTCTATCAGAAACAATATCACCTATTACCTTTGACGTAATTACTGCGTGTGGCAATTCCAAATGATGTATACATGTTATTATATGATGTATACCGGGTCCGGTATGTGACATATTTTTATTACCCCATAAAATATATATTTATTAACCCCATCCCCATTTATTTATGATTACTTTATTGGTTAGTCTGTAGATTTACCTCTTACATGCACGTATCTTTGATTTTTAGACGTACTATTTTTAAAACCCAATGTGAGGAAATAATATTTTGAGAATAAGTTGCAAAAGTAAATAAAACTGTTATTCAATGGACTTGAATAAAACGTACGTATACACGTACACACAAAGATTTCAACACCTTTAAGAACCGTGTTTTTCTAATTAACAATTTGTAATTGTCAATGAGTCCGATCTTCTCTTCTCATTTTTTGGCCCATTGCGCTTCTTATTAAATGCAATTTCGAGCTTATTATTGAAGTAAAAAGATAAAATATTTCAGTACATACAAGACATTTATTAAGGTTTTCCGCTGAGAGCGGAAAACCTTACTATTATTCTGAAAAATTTCTTCTTATTTTTTTTTCTTCTAGACGCCAACTTTGATCCTTAATATCTCGCTCGTTTGTTCACTGATTGTTTTGAAATTTTCAGGACTGATAACATGCCGGGTGATGTTGTCGTTGCATATTTTAGTTAAGGAAAATCCTTATCCGGTTTTGAGTTATTCCCCTTTAAGTAAAATTTAACGACTTCTTTTGTCCAGAGGGTTTAGCTTTAACGATGACTGGCAGAGTCTCAAAGATGGGCTGGTTTGGAAGCTAATACATTGAATTTGTGCGAGATATATTTTATTTATTATCTAAATGCAAATAAAAGGGGTGGTATAGATGTTGAAACAAAGGTAAGAAAAAAAATCAAAGAAAATCGCGTATTTTCCGTGTTAGTTTTCTACCTGATAAAAATTTGTTATAACATGTATTTTAAAAGTTCTTGGTCTTACCCAGACCTTTCATTCGGTATACCGAAAAAGAGGCTGGCCGTTATAATTAGGGAGTTAGAGGCGTCCAAAGTTTGTTGTCAATAACTTAAAAAGGAATAAACATTTTTAATGCATTATTGAAGCAAAGTTGTAAAGAAATTAATTTTGAATCCTTCTATAGTATTCAATTTAATGTTTGCGTAATTTATAGTCAGTATTTGCAGACACAATTATTGTCAGTTCGGTCCATTTTTTGTGGGGGTGCGCACGTTTATGAGGTTATGAAAGGGCTTCTTGTAATGCACTAACTGATACATGTAGCGCGCAAAAATAATTCCACATAAAATTCCCAAATATTTTTATACATATGTACATTTTCATTTCAGATAGATAAACCTCTTTGACCTTATTTTTGTTGTTTGTTTCATAACTGTGCCCCTGTCTATATTTAGATGCATTACGAGACTCAGGTAACCGATCGATAGGAGAGTCGCTAGCTGTATTCAGGCCGTCGCCTAGACGACAGTGCATGTGCTTGTAGAGCTGGACGTACATGATTAACGCCCCACTGTGTTACTGTAACAGAGACATTTTGAATTGTTTCAGTAATGGGAGATGTGTTAATAAAATGGTTCCAATGCATGGTAATTAAACTCAACTTTTCTACAATACGTATACACGACCGTCATATAAAGCACAATGTGTATTACTTACATGACAAATGTACGCTGCAATTTAAACGAACGCGGGATTGCTCCCGATAGAACAATTCTTTTAAAGCAAAAAAAAAGAAAAATATACACTGATTTGCGATGGATATAATATAATTATCGTCGTAGAGATGATTTTAAAAAGTGAACTTAATATTCGTATACGATAATATTTGAATCCAAAGCCGCTAGTTTTAAGTTACGGTTATTTGGGATATTAATTACATGACTTGCCGCGCGTTTCAGGTTTTTTACTTGCAAAACATCTACAAACGAAAATACCAAACAACCTCCAGCAGCAACTTAATTATTAAATTAAGTTACTAAATTATTTATTCCATACAAAATTCTAAAGAGGTAATTAAACAAATGTTATAAATGCTTTATACTTGTATTCGCTATCTTCCATGGAAAAAAGTGGCATAGAAAAAATGTTACTCAATGTTCATCATATACGCTGTAGCCTTAGCAATCGAAAATAATTAACAAACTGTATATTGGTAGATTGACATATCAACAAACATTCAGACCCGCAATGTGTTTTTTTACAAGTTCTATAAAATGTAGACTTATTGACTGAATTCTTTACCGTTTTCCGTCTGGGTTATTTTGAATCATGTGTGTACGTTATGTGTAGACATATAGATGAACACTTTCAGTGTTTAATTTTTAAAAGAAATTGTGTACATGCAGAGCAATGCAATGCTAGGAAAATAAAATTCCAACAATGTATATGGTGAGGCCGGTCAGACTGATACTGGTTCTGCTTGTTCTACAAATAGGGAATGTAAGACGAAGTATTTGGGTGTTATATTTTAAACAAATATAAGTATTGCTTTCTTAAAAGCTTGCATTACTCAAGAAAGTATTTTATTGGAATCATTCTTAGTTACCTTAGCTGCATATATTAACCGCTCGGTCTGTATCCCGGAAAAATTGACTACCATCCGAAATTTTTCATACAAGGTCTACAGACTTGCAGCTAACATTACCTTTAAAAATACATTTTAGAATTTGCCGCTGTTTATAAATTCATTAAAAAGACGCGCAGAATCAAGTGGTAGTATGTCGTTTGATATGGGATTTATGACGTCTATTTAAATTGTTTTCATTAAAATTATTTCAAGCTTGTGGGTGGAATGAAATCAGTTTTACATGTTATATGACATAAAGATGTCCTCTCCCCACTTTTTCTCGAAGCAACTATTTTTATAAAATTTACATAAAGAAATTGAATTATCATGGAGTCCCCCCCCCCCCCATTTGGGTAGCATGTAAAAAATGGTATGAAAATCATGAAATTATGAGTGAAATTTTGAAAATTTCTGAAAATTCAAAAAAAAAAAAATCTTTTTTTGCTAGTCAAGATGTGTTGGATGAGTTTGCTTCCAACCCCCCCCCCCCCACACACACACTTTCAAAAGCGATGCTACGTGTTTGGAAATTACTCATTTCTTTATTCCCTTCTTTAATAAACAAAACAAACTAACAAACATAACCGATCCAGATAAATATAATTACATGTATCAAAAAAAAAAACTTAAAAAACAAACTACACATTCATCCTTCACCCACAATATTGCCTTTTCAATATTTGTCATCGTTGTAGACCCGTGTAACAATCTGTTAAGTAGGTGCTTGCACGAAAAAGAACCCCTTGCTGATCTACATTTTCATTAACGCATACAAAGAAAAAATATATTTTGATTTATGTTTTAATTTCTTTTGATGTAAAAAAAAAAGAGAAGAAATTGGTTCTCAGTCTCTCTTTATGCCTGTTTGTTAGCGGATAATCCAAGTTCATTTTGGATATCCTTTTGTAATTTAAAATATGCGATGTAAAATTTTTTCATGCAATATTTCGGATAAAGCAATGAAGAGTTGTTTCTTAAAATTTTATTAGACCATAAAATTGTTAAATGCTAACATTGAAAATTGTGCCCGATTCCTTTTTTTTTTAAGGTAAAACTTTATTGATTTAAAAAATGACTCTTTGAGACAAACAAATTGACATAATCAATAAAAGTTTGACAATCTCTAACTGCAGGTCTGTAGCTTTTAGTCAGAAAAAGAATCGGATGGACGACCTAGGACACAGATCGTCCATCCGAATTTCTTGAAAATTGCCATTATTTTCGTATGCGGACGCAATACTCACCGATACTAAATGGTTCGTATCTTAAGTTTTAACTGCTTTGAAAGGTAATATTGGTTTTCTGATAATTATGAACATGAAAAATTAAATAGAAATGGTTAAAATTACAGTAAAATTACCGGTATCAGTCTTCTCCGTGCGCGGATCTAGAAGGGGAAGGGTTTCAGACCCCCCCCCCCCCCCCCCCCCCAGCGAAATTCCTTTCAATTACGTGTATATTATAAACTTACCAAATATGCCTCGGACATCCCTTGGCAAACTCAAATAACCGTCTGACTTTTCAACCCCCACCCCGGAAAAGATTTCTGATCCGCGCATGTTCCCCCTCCTCGAAATACAAAATTATTCTTCAAAACCCCTTGTAAAATTTCCAGGATCTCCGCATATATACAAAGAGATTCATTGGCGCTATCGTTCGATAAAAATGCGTGTAAATCGTTTGCCAATGGTCTTTTTACCTTCGTACCGGGCATAACCACAGTCCCACTCTGTGAATAAAATGCGGCGAATCAAACTAGAGACAACGTGTTAAGATCTGTATTTGCTTATAAACATGTAGTTTCATCGTGCAAAATGCACTGTTCAATTATAATTATTTTTTTTACTTTACCTGTAAAATTCAACATCTGTTTCGTAATTTTTTCTCACAGTTTATTTCTTACATAGTTACTTTTTAATTGAGTGAATGACACTTTTCAGACTTTATATGTGATTTCTAAGAGACAGAGTGTCATGTCTCAAGGACTGTTGATCTCTTAAAACAACATTGTGCAATTATCAGATTTTCATTTCTTGGACATCAAAGACTCATTGAGTGTGAACCTTTCACTCAGCTTACTTATATCATTACCTGTCAATTTATACTCATTGTTAAGATTCTTATAAATAGTTACGTACAATTGTCAATGCGCAGTCTGGAATACGGCGGCCAGCCCCGGTCATGTCCGACTCTCCCTGAGTCTTGAGTCCGGAGGCCACTTCTGGCCATATCCGACTTTTTGTAACATGTCTGTCTGTTAAATTGTTATAATGCTGCAATCGTTGAGTCTCGTCCAATAATGTGGAATCCTGCATCAATTGCCTGTTTATTTCTCTGGAACTGTATACTGGTGGACCTTCGGGAATACGACAAACCTACCCTTCGTTTTAGCTTACGGCCAACAGCGCGCCCCAATCTTTTACCTTATACACTTTACGCCAACATTCCCTCACCCGGTTCGTACTGCACACGACCGATGCAGATCCAGACGAATTCTCTATCATCGTAAAATCTACGCGGTCACAGAAACATGATACACTGTTTCTCAGTGTTTACACATCTAATATTGTACTATGGTCAGCTATCAATATTTTGTAATATGTCACAAGTATGACGCAGCTACGACGGAAAACCTCATCGTTGCTTGCAACGAGCTCGTCTCTAGTTCTTCTGTGTTTAAAAAGGGAAATACCCAAGATGAGGAGAAAAAAAGCTGTAATGTCTCTTTGAAGCTAATTTTTAAAAATATTATACCGGTAGATCTCGTAATGCCGTAATCCACTTTAAAAAAAACATGAACATTCTGTCAAATGCTTTTGTGACACTTTTAAGCTCACCTGAGCTGAAAGCTCATGTGAGCTTTACTGATTAAAATTTGTCCGTTGTCTGTCGTCGGCGTTGGTGTTGGCGTTGGCGGCGTTGTCGTTGTAAACTTTTCACATTTTCTTCTTCTTCCCCAGAACCACTGGCAGATTTCAACCAAATTTGCCACAAAACATCACTGGGTGAAGGGGAATCAAGTTTGTTCAAATGAAGGGCCACGCCCTTTTTAAAGGGGAGATAATTGAGAATTATTGAAAATTTAATGGTATTTTTCAAAAATCTTCATCTCAAAAACTATTTGGCCAGAAAAGCTTAAACTTGTGTGGAGGCATCCTCAGGTAGTGTAAATTCTAGTTTGTTCAAATCATGATCCCCGTGGGGAGGTTGGGGCCACAATAGGGGTATCAAGTTTTACAAAGGAATATATAGAGAAAATCTTGGCCAAAAAAGCTCAAATTAAATGGAAGCATCCTCAGGTTTCGTAGATTAAAGTTTGTTCAAATCATGGTCCCCGGCATCGTCGGTGACCCACGTGTGATTCACATCGATTCTCTCCATCATCACCCGTGGGTCACCAAGAAAAAACCAGTGTGCTTTTAATTATATATGCAAAAACTCTTTGACCTTTATCTTATCCAATGAAATCTCCCTTTACATATATCGATGCTCTTCTGTATTGGGAGATACGTTAGTCGATACACATGGGAGGTCAATGGCGGAAAAAGGTACCGAGAAAATATGCGGCTTATGTAGAAATACAATTAAAGATAAAAAATCGTATAGATTAGTGTCAACACATGAAGATTTCTCAAGGATATTCAAAGAACTCAGTTTAAATGTTAAAAATTATGTTTGCAAATTTTGTGTAAATAAACTTAATAGACTCGCGAGGATCGACGACGATATCAAAACAAGATTGACAAAACTGTACGAGAAGAGAAACGAACTATTTTCAGAAATAAAGGAAACTGTTATTAGTAAAGCGCATTTACGTACACCTGTTAGCAACAAACGAGAAAGGCAAAAGAACACACCAACACCACGGAAGCCAAAGATCAGACGATTGTTGCCATTCAATTCCCCTGAGGTTAGGACTGCACTAATTGATAAACCTCTTGCAGAGCGGTCTATTTTACCGCAAGAAAAAGAGCCGTGGATCAAACGTTTGGATCAATCTAGCACAAATGATGCCTCTACGCAAACAAAGACTTACCATGAGAAAGACTTTGATGTCAAAGTAAGTTCAATTATATTACTTACAAATAAGGAAAACAAAAAAATTGCACACACTAACATTATGTACATGTAACAAATTTAACAGTTTTTATTCAGGCTTCAGGTTATATGCGCAAATTCAGAAATTTTTCCAGGGGGGGGGGGGGGATGTCCGAAGGATAATACTGTGTTAGCCGTGTAGGGGGTGTGGTGGTCTGAGGCATATTTGCGACAATTTTGCTGTATTAATTAAATAAATTTTTATTTTCCAGG
Organism: Magallana gigas; assembly: GCF_963853765.1. Taxonomy (NCBI): domain Eukaryota; kingdom Metazoa; phylum Mollusca; class Bivalvia; order Ostreida; family Ostreidae; genus Magallana; species Magallana gigas. The sequence goes on along the minus strand of NC_088861.1, from coordinate 37,443,038 downwards.
GGTTGGGGGTCGCCCCCCTCCCCTCTAAGTCTGCGCATGAGGTTTTCTGTTTCAGTCTAAAGACCAAGAAAATAAGCACCACCTTCAAATTTACCTGGTCAGTGTAACCCTGTCAATCAACTGAATTGATCGAGGCCCCAGATTGGATTATAGAAAATGATTGACATTTGTTTAATCGTCCTATGTATACCATGTCTAGTGCTCATGACAATCATGCAATTAACTTATGTCTTTTGATGCTTAATGTGACGCCATGTCTTTTAGCACTATGACAAGAAAAAACTAGTGTTTGACAGAGACTAATTTTTCTGCTATTGAAAATAGTAATTAAAAATTTACTTGTACTTGGCTATGTACAACACCAAACGCGCTGATTACCCGCAGTCTGTCAAATTTACATGACGCCGATCATCCATGAAAACGTCCTTTTATTAATAAAGATCTTGAGAATATAGAGAACATAGAATTAAATTGAATCAAATATTGCGTCCACGATTTATAACCTTAGTTATCATATTTCTTTGAAAATAACATCAAGAGCCGAAACCAGAAAGGGAACAAGTACAGACAACTCTGGTACATGCGTAGCTTGTGCACTTTAGCAGCTGATCCCCAAAGTAATACAAACATATGCTTATCACTATTGAGTTGTAAAAGTCAAAAAGGTTAATATAAAAAGATTTGGCCTCCATTTGCTGATTTGACTCCCATTTGGTGGTCAATCACCCATGTGATACATGTACTTCTAATATGAATTTATCTACCTAATGGTGGTTTAGCTTTTTTTCATCTCAAATTACATATTTTTGGGCATTATGTCAAATAATAGGACAAGTAATTTGGCAAGTTAATTTTTAAATATTACATTAAATATTCTCTTTTTAACAAATTATTTGTGTGGGTTTATTGAACATGCATTTAAAAATATGATCACATGACATGGATTGCATGCAGGAGGTCGTTATAAATCAATGTGTCTGTGTTTGTTCAAACGACTGATTTTTTTCGGAATAGGACATAATCTCAGTTATTGTGACTTCTACTTTCAATTTCATCATATGGAAATTTCCGAAAATTGAAATACATAGAAGAAAAAAAACAAAACAAAGATCTTCACAGACAGACATACCAAATGGGGGTTGAGTGGGCCGGGGGTCAAACCTGATAAATGGATTTTTCGAAAACTTGGGAAAATGGTTAAGGATGTCAAATAGAAAGATTACAATTTAAGTAACACATTTGTCTTTAATTTTTTTAATTATTCTTAGTAACTTGTTATTTTGAATTTTAATTGTTGATTTAAAAGTTTAAAATTTTTAAATAGGTGTATTTTAAAAGTGAGAGCACCTTAGTGGTCATGGGCGTTAGGCCAGTAACCGAGAGGTCGCTGGTTCAAACCCCGCTGTGGTCAATTGATGTTGTGTGTTGTGCACTTAGACAAGGCACTTTATATACATTGCCACCCAGCTGAAATTGGGTACCGGCTTACGCTGGGGGTTAACCTGCGATTGACTGGTGTCCCATTCAGGGGGAGTCCAATGACTCTCATCCGCTTAGCACCACGGAAACCTGGGATAAACACCGGCCTAATGTGCCTTCATGGCACGGAGAAGGATTTAACTAACTTATTTTAAAAGTGAACAATTTTTTTTAAGTACATGTTTATTGATATATTTGGCCAAATTAATAAAATATCCATGTTCCTCACTTTCACTAATTTGGGGTTGGCTGCCATTCAATCCGCTTGCGGTGTACCTATATTCTGTCTAAAACTATAGTTTTTCGATGAACCTTTCAGTTATTGAATCTTTGAATTTTTGGTGCTACACAAAACAATGAGGCCCATGTGTGATATCTCCATTCGGTGGAGTGGTTACATATAAAGTAAATTTAACTATTTTTTTTTCAGATCATGGCAAAGTATGGAAGTAGTCATAGATCATCAATAATTTCTGACCCCACCCAGCAAGCAATATGTAAAGCTATGCTTAATGGTAGGACGAGTTTTGTACACCATATGATGAAGTCAGACCAGTACAAACAAGCTGTGTTGCAAGAAGTGTGTAAGCACATACACAAAGAAATATGTGAAATTTGCAGAAAAGAAGAAAATCAACTTCACTATCATACAGAAATTGCAGACTGGGAGAGTCTTTTGCATTATTTAAAGGGAAAAGCCCCTGTCACTGTTAGGCTCTTACAAAGTGTTTTATTGAAAGATGCATCAGAACAAGAAGTGAAAGGTCATAAGGTTATAAGCCTTTGCACAGGATTTTCAGTCTTTTTGTATAGCAGAAACCACACTCTATCAAGACTGCAATACACAATTGGACTGCTGTTGGATCAATGTGGAGCCACAAAAGAGGTAGGTTGATTTTTTGGATAGTTTTATTTTTCATCTTACATGTATTGAAGGAAAACAAAATATTAATTTCTATCTCTTTAATTACTGTTGTTTCAGTGTTTGATATTGTACATAGATTGAATTTTTATTTTTTATATAGGCTATATCTATATTGCATGACCTAGGATTCTCGGTTTCACCAAGTGCATTGCATAGGAAAAAAAGAGACATAGTTCTGAAACAAGAGGAGAGAATTGACAATACAGTTGCAAGATATGTGTCCGAGAGGCGAGAAATTATGACTTGTGAGAAAATCATAAAGGACTATGAAGACACAACCTATCAGCTGACTGAAAAAGTGGAAGGTCCAATTCGAAGTCCTAGAATACCAGTATGCAACATGCACTGTACTTTGTTATCAAATGGGTGTGGTGCACAACTGAATGCTTTTACAACTTTAGAGCTTTGGGATTGCTCCAGAACAGCTTTTTCAAGTACAAAGCTTTCAAGTGAAGTTACTTTTTCAATGAATTACAGAAACATGCACACTTCTAGTGCCATGCAAAAACCAGAGACTGTAGTTTTTGATACAAGAGTGAACAAGGTGTCCAACACAGAGACACTTAACTCATCAGGAAATCAAGAAAACATAGTGGCATATTTAAAGAAGAAGATGTTAAGAAGAAAAGACAATCCATGCATACCCATTGAAATTCTGGGGGACAATGTCGACATTCTCATTACTCCTGCAAATATGACTTCAGACAGACAAAGGAAATCATGGCATTGGTTTCTACTTCTGGCAACCCAGAAGAGAATAATTGATCAGGAGCTCCCTACAAATAAGCCTGTAGCCGACATAGAAACAATCAGTAGTTGTGTGTTTTTTCCATCTAAAGTGGAAATTCTTGATTTTCAAAGAAATCTTCAATTTCATGTTGCCAGAATCTTGTCAAATTTTATTGGAGAACTCAAATCATTCGAAAAACTTCTTCCAAACTATATACTACACCCACAAATTGAAAAAACGTCCCAGAAATCTGTGTTTATAAACTGTGACTTAATTGACGAGAGTGAAAATTCTTCCGATGGAATGATTAGAATAATGCAGAGAGTTCACTCTCTAGCTGTGCCATTCATTGACGGAACCGTAGAAAAAGTAGTTCTAGGAGGTGATGTTTTGACTAACGAACGTGCCATGAGTGCACAACAAGCGATGAGAAACAATGAGTCAAGCTATGAAAAGCTTCTTGGTGTAATACATAGACCTGAGGGACTGCACAGACAGATGAATTTTCTGATGGTATCATGGGTTGTAGTTGGTTATCTTTGTGAGTTTTGTTTTGTTCTTTCATCAGTTTGTATAAAGTTTTGCATGTTAAGAGAAATTTCAATTTCAAATCTTATCATACATCATGATTTCATAAATTTTAATTTGCTTTGCAAAAATTTTCATGCAAGACTTTATTAAATGTTTCATATTTTATAGTTCTTTATTCTAGCTTGCAAATGTTGGTTCAAATCATTGTATCTCAAAATTTTTCTTTCCAAAAAAAAGGTTGGATAAACAAATATATTAAAGATAAATTCTAATTTTAACTCACCAGAACATAAATAATATCAAATATCTAGCATTTTGAATAAGCTCTTCAATTTAGGTATAACTATGCTTGTTTTTAAAAATCTTATGGGCATACTCATTTAATATTTTATTTTTCATGGAATGATAATTTTAAAGAGAAATTTTTTTTGGAGGGGAGAGGTATGAGATCAACAACTAGATTTGGCCAAGTACTGGTACATGAATTAACTATGGTATTTGTTATTGTCATTGTTTGTGTTTACACATTTTTATTCCATTGTGTTTAGAGATGTTTCACCATTGAAGTTTGAAGGTTACAGTTTTTGGTTTACTAATTTCTTGGGTAAGTCAATTTGTTTTGGCAAAAATCAGGTATCAAAATGTTTATGTAAAAAACATGTTGATTAATTAATTTATTTTTTGGAAACATAGAACTAGGTAACGATTAAGTTAAAATATTTGTATCAATCGTATATTACAAATATTATACTTGAGTAAGCAATTTAACAGTATAGTGTTGAAAATCAATATGTGTCAGCATGTCAGGTTTAGATATTTTTTATTTACTTCAGAGTGTATATCAAGAGTTTTACAAAGAAGAAAGCAGCAGCGATGGGGGCAGTCTCTATCAACTTAGAAACCTAATCAACAGGAGAAATGTATCTGGAGCAGAGCAGGTCACTAAAGATTTCAGGTAATAGATATGTTTGTATTATCTTTGTGGTTAAAAACTTAATATTTCCATTTTATGTTTGCTTAGATACCGGTACTTTTATGGTTGGCCAAACAAGATTATGTGCAATTTGTCCAGCTATAAGCAAGATACAAAGCTCAAAGGATTTTCTTTATTACCTATTTAGGTCACACATGAAGTTTGTGGTGGATGCAATGAGTGGATATGTGGTTGCAGCATTTATGAGCCTACACAGCATGAATGATATGGATGACAAACCTGGCAGCTTTCCATTATTCTCCCTCATGAATGAAAATCAGAAAACAGACTGGTTATATGATCAAGCCGATTTAGTAATGGATATTCTAGGAGTTAAAGATACAGCATATATAGATGAGCTAAACGAAAACATCAAGCAGTTAGATATAGACTGTAATAAACTTTGTGAAATGAAGAGTGCAACTGGTTTTCAGTGTGCATTGTGTGACAAACACTATGTAACAGAGGGCCACTTCAGGAATCATCTTAAAAAGAAGCATCAATGGCAGTTCCATGAGAGTACTTTGACAAAAAGATCCGACAGTGTTGTATCAAGTTTTATAAGGATGGCTCTATTGCTAGTCGACACTTGTGATGCCTACAGGATGGGAGACGGTGAACGTTGTCTTCGGAATGCTAAATTTGAATGGATGTATGCAGGTGCGCTTGGACATACTAAATATAAGTTGTGGCTGTGGAGATATATTGCCTACATTGTTGCGATACTCAGCCCAAAAGAAAGTTTCGAATATAAATGGAACATATGCCAGAATTTGATGGGAGGAGTGGACCAAAATATACCAAATGATAACTGTGTGGAACTACAGATCAAAAAGATAAAATCTCAGCTGAACACACAGGGTTCAAACAAGTCTTTCAATTCTGCCAAGGTAGTTACAATGTCCACACAAGTTATTGATAATATGAAACAAAAACTTATGCAAGTAAACAATACAGTGAGAGCTGGGAGGAAAAGACCACAGGTGGACAAATCTGTGGATATCGGTCGAATTGCAGAATGTGTACTCAAAAATGGACACGGTGTTGTAAAGGATTGGCCATCGTTCAGTAAATTTAAAGACCCACTATCCAAGCTTGATCCTAAAACCTTGCATCAGTGGATGGGCACGCAGAAGAAAATTGCTTCTAAATCGCTGCAGTGAAATGTTAACATTGGTCCTTCTTCACCTATACTCTCTTGTATGTTTTGACTGAATATACATGTCTATATATTATGTGTTACACACAATATCAATATTACAAAACTTATTGCATTGCAGTATCTTATTATCAATTATGTGATATGAATCAGAACTATTTCATTGATACACATATCTGACTGTATGAATATGTTGCAGTGATTTTCAAATTAACTTATAATATTTAAGGACTAAAATCTCTAATCCTTGGTAATTGTAAAGTTGCAATGTTTACTTTGACCAATAAGTATGACCTTGTCCTTTATGCTAAAGAAAATAAACCAATTAAATTTTATGTTGTTGCTTTGAATGGGTCAATACATTTGCAATTCCTCTTGGGTAATTTCTATACCATGTACCAGGTAATGAAAAACATGCACTAGAAACTCTTCCAACAAAAGATATTTCAGTTGGAAAAAATCTGGTAATCCCTCATTTAATTTTGAAAAAAAATTCATGCAAGTGTATTAAAATATTTTACTACATGTACTTTTATTAGGACAAAAAGATATCGCACAAAAAAGAATTAATTTGAAATTTCATCGCTCCCAGTTATTTTTTTCCATCTGGAATAGCCTTTAGCCTCTTGAGTAATTTTCAATGTCAAACAAGTTGCATTGGATAAAGTAAAAAATTAAATCTGGCGAATACAGGAAAAAATGTATGGAAGGGTTAGAAGGCACTTTTTATATGTTTTTTTTTTAAGGTAGGGGAGGGGATATATTTAAATGTGAAGGTGGGGTAAAATGGAAAGTGCCTGTCCCTTTACATTTATTCTTGGAATAGCCACATTTATTCTTGAAATAGTCAAGAAGAAAAACTAGAAACATTGTTTCATTCAGCTAAATCCTTCCATGATTTCTAGTTCATCTGTTATAAGTTGAAACAGGAATAGACATTAACAGTTACTAAATGCAAGTGTTTAGAATTTAATATTAAAGCACGAGTATACTGTGTAGCAAAAAATATATTTAAAAAATCCAGTTCACCCCTATCCATAAAAAAGTAAGGGTTTTTCTTTCAGAGGAATGTGCCCCCCCCCTCCCCCCCCATATCCTTCCTCTAAAAATTTTTAGCAACTTAATTTTTGAAAAGCCATTTAGAATTAATGTCTATCCCACTAAAAACAAGTTGTGAAATCAATGTTCAAGTGATAAAGAACAAAGTTTAATTCATAGATTTAAATGGTTTATATTACATGTACATTGTTTTAAATTTTATAACAGTGAAAAAGCTTTCTTACTCCAACTCTGGATATGTATCATCTATATCAAATACATCATCACTTTCTAAGTCTGTGCTATCTGACATGCAAGAGTTGTCATCACTAGAAACATCATCACTTTGAAATAAAAAATATGGATGTTGATACATTTCACAACAGTCACCACTGCAATTACAATTTTGGGAACATATATCACAACATAAATGTTTAACAAGTTCTACATTAGGAAGCGAATCATATGATTCCAATATTTGAAGTCTACGACACTTATCTTTATTTTCAATATATATCTTCATGTCAGCTTCAAGTTTATGAGTATGTCTACTATTATAAAGAAGCAGATGTAAAGACTGACTACCATCACGGCCAGCACGACCAAGCTGCTGAACAAAGCTATCCATATCTTTAGGAGGACTATAATGTACAACATTGTTTACTCCTTTGTAATTCACTCCCATACCTGCAGCACTAGTAGCAATTAAAACTCTAATATTTCCATTATCATCATTCATGTCCTCTCTAATTGTTTCCTTAACATTTTCAGATGTACATGAATGAAACATATTAACAAATTCCATTACAGAGTTGTCTAACACCATTAAAAATGCAGTGTATATGTCTGCACAAATTTTTATGCTTGAACAAAAAATAAGTGTTCTTGGACAGTCTTTTTTTCTCGTAGATAAATCATGTGTCAACCAGCCAAATGTTTCATCGATGGGCACAGTGTTTTTTAACTTTTGAACAAATAACTTTATGTTCTCTCTATCAGGACTGTCAATAATGTCCACACAGTTGTTTAAAGCCAGTCGCTTCTTAATCACTTTTCTTGCCTCCTTGCTAGCAGTGGCTGTAATCACTAGGGCTGGACAACTTATCAATGACCTGATCTCACCTGTCCGTGAAAACCATTCCCTGAAAGCTTGTCCATGTTTTGTATTTTCACCCCTAAAAATAAATTAATAAAAAAAAGTAAATACCTCTTAAGTTAAAAGTATGGTACATGTACCAGTAATACAAATCCTACACACATTCAATTTTTTATCTTTAATTTTTGAAACTTGGGCCAAAATAATGAAGCACTCTGAGAGCACTGCGTGAGCAGTATATATTCCCTACCGGAATCCCCCATTCCTCCCATTTCTTACTATTTATTAGTCCCCTACAGGTTTCACCGGAGCCTTCCACGCTTTTTTCCTCTAAGCGTTTAAGGAATAAATTAAACTTCCTATGTAGGTTCAAGTTGTCAAACTACAGAACAACTTTTGTTTCGTTAGATCGACAGATGATATCCGAGAAAAATAATTATTTCCATACCATATTATGGGGATCAAAATATAAGAAACAATAAGATATCCACCTTCAAGTTATTGCCACAGATTTCCTTGGCAAAATAATACTGTTTGCAGTCATATAATTTAATAAGTAATTAGTATAAATTAATTTGGCCGAGGTGTCAACATCTTGGTGTTGCCAAGGTGGCAACACTCATTGGCCGAATTTGTCTGTCTGCCAATCAATATCCCCCTTCAAAAAACACCTCTCCCTCTTTTGAATTTGTTATGCCATTGCCCTTTCAACATAACTTGTAATAACTACTGTTTAATATTTTTATATACTTACCAATGAACAAGAGTGTGGGCTTCATCCACAACGAATAATCTAAAGGATTTGGATCCTGACAACATATCCCGCCATTTATCGTTCTGCAGTATAGCTTCTGGTGACGAAAAGACAAATTGGTATTTACCGTCGAGTATCGAGGCATCCTCAGACTTGTCTTTGCCAATGAATGTGGCGGTAAACCCCTTTGATGCTAAAAGATCCGTCTGCTCCTTCATAATGGACAAGAGGGGACTAATAATAAGAACTTGTGGTTGCACATCCAATGAATTGCTATATTCATAAAAAATAGGGAAGGCCATGTAGCACAAAGACTTCCCACCACCTGTCCTAAGAGAGAGGAACACATCCTTCTTTGCCAAAAGACTGTCGATAGCTTTTTCTTGTTCTGCGCTTAATTTCTCTACTTCAAATATTTCCTGCAATGTTGTTATGCTGGGCGCCGCCATTGTTACTGTACTTCCAAATATCGTCAGTAAGGCGTTCAGTGATTGGTTTGATATTTTCAGACTCTCCGAGTAAAAACTTGCTCGGGTGCAATTTGATTGGTTTATTAGGTTCATGCATAATTCATGAGAATCACGCGAACTAACTTCGAGACAACCACGGGTTTGAGGAAACTTGTGGACTCAAAACCGTGGTTTGCGACGATGGGTCCCCGGGGATAGGGTGGGGCCACAGCAGGGGGATCAAGTTTTACATAGGAATATATAGAGAAAATCTTTAAAAATCTTCGTCTCAAAAACTATTAGGCCAGATAAGCTCAAATTAAAATGACAGCATTCTGTGGTAGTGAAGATTCAAGTTTGTTCAAATCATAGTCCCTGGGGGTATGGCGAGGCCACAATGGGGGAATGGATTTTTACATAGGAATATATAGTGAATATTTTTAAAAATCTTCTTCTTAAAAACTATTAGGCCAGGAAAGCTCAAATATGAGTGGAAGCATCCTCAGATAGTGTATATTCATTTTTGTTCAAATCATGGTTCCCAGGGGTAGGTTGGGGCCACAATTGGGGTATAAAGTTTTATACAGGAATATATAGAGAAAATCTTTTTTAAAAAATAAATTTTTTTAAAACTATTAGGCCAGGAAAGCTCAAATTGTCGTGAAAACATCCTTAGATAGTGTAGATTCAAGTTTGTTCAAATCATGGTCCCTGGGGGTAGGGCGAGGCCACAATGGGGGATAAATTTTTATATATAGAGAAAATCTTTAAAAATCTTCTTCTGAAAATATTAGGCCATAAAAGCCCAAATTTAAGTGGAAGCATCCCCAGATCGTATAGATTCAAGTTTGTTTAAATCATAGTACCGGGGTATGGTGAGGCCACGATGGGGGATGAATTTTTACATAGGAATATATAAAGAAAATCTTTAAAAATCTTCTTTTTAAAAAAACTTATTTGGCCGGAAAAGCTTAAACTTTTGTAGAGGCATCTTTGGGTAGTGTAAATTCAAGTTTGCAAAATCATAGTCCCTGGGGGTAGGGCGGGGCCGCAATGGCGGGTTGAATTTTTACAAAGGAATATAGAGAAAATCTTTAAAAAATATTCTTGGAAAGTTTTCGGTCCAAAACTCAGTACGTTGTGTGAAAGCTCAGGTTATTCAGATTTAAGTTTGATGAAACCATGATTCCCTAGAGAAAAGTGGGGCCACAAAATAAAGGGGTGTGTGGTATATAGGATTAAAGAAAAATCTTCTTAGAGGTACAACAACAAAAGGGGCTTGGTATTTACCCACAAAAAGATGTGGATAAAAGAAATGGCAGATTTTCAATTTTTTAGCACGATCTACTGTACTTAGTTGTAAAGATATTTTGATTTTGATACTGTATTGCTAATTTGATCAGTGTTAAGGCTCAGATGAGCGATGTGGCCCCTGGGCCTCTTGTTTCACGCGCAATACTGTTATCAGCTGCATTCGGTCAAGCAATCTTTAACAACATACACCATAGCATAGCATTTGAAATCTCATAACATAGCATTGAAATCTAATAGCATAACATTGGGATCGCATACCATAGAACACAATCTCATAGAAAGGCATCCGTTAATCAGACCGTAGCATAGCATACAACATTATCTTAACTCGGTTTAAATGCTTTTATTTGAAAAATAATGTTCACATACTGGATTTGTCATAAACTTTGGCTTCTTAATATTATACTTTGAAATGTGTGGAACTGTTATGTGTATGGAGGCGTTTTTGTTCAAATATCATAGCATACAATAGCATAGCATACCATATCATTAAGCCCTTTATTTCTATTTCTCATAGCATAGCATACAATTCTCATAGCGTAACATACAAATTTTATAGCATGTCATTAAAATCGCATACCATAGCATAGCATAACATTGTTAAAGATATGTTTGAAATGATAGTAATGTAAAAACAAACTTACTTCCCAATGATCGACGGCACTTGCCAGACATGCACGATTAATCAATCCTTATCGCACATGACCTGGGTACTCTACCTATGCACCTACTAACTGTGGGGTTTTTCACTTCGCGTTAAAGTGTGAAATCTGGATTTTTAATTTATTTGTATCAATATCCTTAGAGTAGGTTTAGTATGCGAAACGCTCTACTGATTAAAGTTAAAACCAGACACTTGTTGCTATAGCAACAAAAAGGTCTTCCGTTTCTCATGTATTAATCTGTTACAAAAATTCATTACTCTTGTAAAACGAAAATGAATGTTATATAATCTGTAAAGAAATTTTCCAGTAATAATTTCCAAGTAAAACAAAACAAAAATAATACAAAAAGTCAATTTTTGAGAACTTTCTGTGACGACCGGATGCTATGCCGGATCAAACAGAACATAGTTTACATATCTTCATACATTCTTCTGACTTTCCTTAAGATTTGGATAATCAAGTTTATGTTAGTTATGAGATCTTGTAGAGAGAAGGATTTTTCTCGGGACCGGAAATGGACAAACGGAAGTGATTAAAGAATTTTAAAGTATATATTTGTCTATATTTAACAACGGTATGTTAATGATCATCACACTGAGTGAGTAAAAATTTATAAAAAAAAAACACTTTAAGATAAAAAACTTCTTTTGCTTGAACGCTTCGAGTGAGAACCGGAAGTGACGGACGACCAAATAAAAACCCGTTAAACACATGTTTAAGCAAATCTCTATCATCCATATAAGTTTTGTATCTTGATCTCTAACAGTTTTTGAGATCTTACGGGGACAAAATTTTTATAAAAGAAAGCTACCTGGGATGTTTGAGATATCTCACCGAAAGGAGATTTTTTTTCGCTTATTTAACCATGCGTAGATGACCTTTTGTATTTCTAATTCTAAAATGTTACTTCCTTGCTAAATAATAAAAATATTTTTAAGAACTAAAATTTTGGTGAACTTCCTGGGACAACCGGAAGTTTCGCCGGATAAAACAAAATAGTGTAAACACATGTACAAACATAGGTCTATCATCCCACAAAGTTTGATTGTTAAAGTCGTTACTGTATTTGAGATCTCGTCGAAATAAAGTTTTTTGTTTTGGGACAGGAAACGGACAAACAGAAGTGCTCAATGAAAATTTATTATTTCTAGTTTACGTCCCTATCTTACATTTTTTTTATCGAAGTAACTAAAACTATTAAATGTAAACAGTTAAACAGATAAACAGCTTGATTTGTTTGAACACTTCCGGTGTGGACCAGAAGTGACGGCTGACAAAATAAAACCGTTTAAACATATTTTCAATAAAATGTCTATCATCAGTGAAACTTGTTTTTTGTTTCACTTAAGGGTTGCTAATACCAGATGGCGCACTAACTTTATAATGGTTTTTTGATTGGAAGATTGTTTATTGATAATTTGTACAACGGCTAAGTTATCAGACATGAATAAGACGTTCTTATTCTTAAATCCTCTCCCCAAATCTGAATGGCCAAGTCAATTGGATAGAGATCTTTGATAGCAATTTAGGAATGTTTCATACTTTCCTGCCAATGTGCCACAAACCAATTGAAACCCAAAATAGCAGCAAAACCCAAGGCCCATTAATCATCTGTATAGAGGGTGAGGTGATCTGATGAAAACCATTTTTGAGATAGAAATACAGATTTTCCATTAAAAGAGGACAAAATAACTTCAAATAAACAATCCTCTGTTTACAAAAAGTATTTGAAGTGGCGCGAAATATACATCACGTGACACATTAGCACGTTCTGATTGGTTGATCCATTTAAGTAACACAAAGTAATGCAAAAAACCCAAATGTATGGTCAAAATTTTCTAAAAATTCAAAATACGTAAATATCGTTTGGAATAAAACATGTTACAATTTACATAAATGCTATTATTTACAATGATGATGTAAACATTTCTGATTAACAGATACAATCAATTATTAGCTTACTTGCGTTTCAGACAATGTTAACATCACGTATGTAAGTCAATTGACTCTAACAGTCTGTAGAGTGACAGTCGTTGTAAACAAGAAAATATATTTATAAAATGTCGAGCCCGATTCTTTTTGCTACTAAAAATATATGTCCACAAATTTTGCCTGCATAACCGCTACATTACATCAAATATGTGAGCAATTTTTAAAAACTAGATCATAAGACCTTGATAATATATTAACATAGTTTTTAAAAAAGTGTATATATTGGCCAATATACACATGTAATGTTAAAATCAACTTGACACTCAAAATGAGCATAACATACATTCTTTATGCATGGGAAAATTATTGTAAAATGTATATACAAATATCTATGGCTATCTATTTAACATGATAAAAACATGCGTTGTATAACATCCCAACAGTAATTCCAAAAATTGACCAACTGTTTTATTGTGACTGGTATTTTGTATATATATAAAATTAAATATCTTCCTGACAGTTTTCAATACTGAAGCATACGACTTCAGTACATTGTTTAAATATAACACTGTGCCATTAATTATAAGTATGCCAGTGCCAAGGTGGCATTTTTGCACCCGCTTAAGCTGCATATATCGAAGAATTCAAATATGCCATATGATACACCATTGCTTAAAGAGTTAACAACCACCTTTGTTATCATTGTATCTCACCTGTCAGGTGAGATATTTACCTTTCAAAAATAAATTCATATAGGAAAATAATTTTTCCCTTAGGAAAAACATTATTCCTGTAGGTAATTTGAAATATCGTATCGGAATACAAGCACTTCCTATATGAATTTACATTCCGATAGGATTTGATAAAATCCGATAGAAAAACTTAATATCATATAGGAAATCTACATGTTTGAATCAAATTACTACAGGAAATACCATTCTCCTATAGGAAATATAATTTCTATAGGACTTTTAAAATATCCTATAGGATTGTAAATATTTCCTATTTCCTATAGGACAATCAATTCTCCTTGGCAGTGGCATAATTATCCGGCACAGTGTTTTTATATATATATATATATATATATATATATATATATATATATATATATATATATATATATATATATATATATATATATATATATATATATATATTCTCATTTATTTTTGGCCAAAAAAATTGAACTATTCGAAATTGTTGCAGATTGTGCATAAATAACAATTCATTTATAATTAACTGATACCGTGCAAAACGATCAGACACATAAAAGGCCTTACCTCATTTAACGTAATTAGGCCTAAATATTATTATAATATGCTTTAATTTCTGCTGGTTTTTTTTTTTATTGAAGCATAACATTAAATAAAAACCTCTACACGGATATTTAAAGAGCTTATTTAAACCTTTAAAAATGTTAAGTATGTTTGTTTTTGTTTCAAGTTCTGTATATCAGTATTCAATAAAAAGAGTAGAGAACCTTTCCATATCTCTCATAAGTGTATTTTTGCCAAGCCGAGATTGCCTATATGCTTGTTTGTAAGCAGAGCAATTCAATTTTGACAATACTTTGAGTATGAATTTTGAATTATTGAATAAGACACCAACTGCGGAATGTAAAGATCCGAATTAACTTATGATAACTTTATGGTAAAATATAAATAAAAAACATTACCTTATACATCTATTTTTGCAGTGAAACTTAAAATTGGTCATTCAGATCTTCAGAGATTATTTGGAAAAGATTTGTATAGTGTGACAACCAATAATATCCAATGACAGTACTAAGTACTAAGATTACTGGGCAACAGTAAATTCAAACAGCGGTGTAAATCAGACGTTGATTTTTAAGAAATCCAAGGAACTATTTGAAAACTTGAAATCCCAAAATTCTACCAAAATCAATAGCATCCAAATTTACGTCTTTTCTACACTTTATACAACCATTCCCCACGCTAAATTAAAAAAAGTTTTTTACAACATTAAAAGCACCTTTATTTATAAAAATGGATCACATAAATTTACTTCACGGTCATTTACAAATTAATACTTTTTTGTTAAAAGCCAATCTGATTGAGCACAGAAGTATTCTAAAGTTGACATTAAAAAGATCCTTTAGTTTTTGAAAGATAACATCTATATTGTTTTTGGACATCAGGTTTCCCAACAATCTGTTGGAATTCTAATGGGTACCAATTGTGCCACATTGTGAGCACACCTATTTTTGTATTCATATAAAGCAGAATCGAATTAAAAACTTGTAACTGAAGAATATAAAACACTCGCTATGGCCGTTAACTCAACATTCGGGTATATCGACGACGTTTTATCATTTAACAATTGTTACTGCCGTACCTTCGTCGACTCGATATATACCAGTGAACTTGAAATAAAAAATGCAACAGAGTCTGCGTCATATGTTTTATATTTGGATATTTTACTTGCAATTGACATTGATGGTAGCCTAACAACTAAACTTTATGATAAACGTGATGACTTTTTTTTTTTTACAGTCAACATTCCTTACTTATGTAATATACTTTCAACAACTGCATTAGGTGTTTTTGTCTGTAAGTTAATTCGATACGTTAGAACATGCTCTTCGTATGAACAGTTTCTAAGGAGATGCAAGCTATTGACAAACATGATTGTAAAACAGGACTTTCAACAGTCTCATATAAAGTCATTTTTTCCTTATTTCTATGGTCGTTACATCAACATTGTCTGCAAACACATGTACAGTCTTCCACTGGGTCGCATGATGACGTTTTTTTCATACTAATTGTTAGACCATTTTTAGTCACCTAATTGTATATGGACATTTCCGATTACGGCAAAGAGCACACGGCGGATGTGGCTGGTCAGCAGAAGATGCCACTCTTCCATGGCCCATGACCCACCTTCATTTTCTAAGAGGTCCGTGTTAACTCCGCTCCTGTTTTGTATTAAGGGCTTTTCGACTTTCGGTCGAAAAGACCTATTGTTTTCGTTCTGTTTTATTAGAGCTTTTCGACTTTCGGTCGAAAATACCTATTGTTATTCTGATGTTTCTTATCATTCTTTTTCTCGACAGAATTTCCGTCAGCTATTTTTTGAAAACCAAAAGACATATTGAAACAATTATGCAACAGTCAAAAAGGACTTTTAAATGACACGCGTATGTTAGGTTTTGGATTTCCGGTTCCGGCACTTCCGGTTTTGAAAAGGGAATTGCTAGAAATCCATTGAAGCACAAAATCTTTATTTTTTTTTTTTACATAGAGCATTCAAGTTTTAGAATTAGATTCATCTTGTCTAGATGTACTAAATCTTTATTGTTGGCATTTCTGTATCTCTTACCGTTTTCGAGATATTAGGGCTCAAACTTGAGAAAATGGGGGATGAAAAACAATTTTTTTTATAACCTTAAATATTTTATAAGACGCCAACATATTGTTAAGATAGACCTATTTAACATATATTCCAAGTTTGAATAAAAAATATTGAGTGCTTCCGGTTTTATGAGCCTATGAAAAATTGTCTATGGGAGTTTCAATGTTAAACTAAAATCACGCGTCGTTCGTTTTCTCAAAAACTTTTCAAGTTTACATTACAATATTTTAAATGTATAATAATACACACAATGCGCAGACCGGAAAAGTTTTTGGGTAGACAATTCGAGAAATTTAGGGATCTGCAGGGGCCAACGTACAAAACAGCCCTTTAGCTGTAACTTTTTAATTTCTCTTCCGATTTTAAAAATCTTTTCAGTATATTGTTTAGAATAGAGAGCACAATCTTAAAATTATGGTCCGAGGGGCCACTTTTTGACTCCTTGTAGGGGTTTGGAAGGAATACTTACTTCAATATGATTTTTTGAAAATATTCCTCTGGAAATTAGAAGTGTAGCTACCTGTAAAATTCTGGAGTTATCTTTCTTTTCACATTGCACGACTCATAAGTTCCTATCTAAGCAACTGGGAATACCAAGGCGTTTAGAACACTTGGAAATAAATTAGAAAATAATTTTTTTTTTTAACAATTAATTAAAAAGGGATAATGGGGCTGTCGAATAGCCCTTACTTTTTGTTGAAGACAAAAAAAGTTCTAGTAATTATTATTCTTCTCGACAAAGTTTCGTCATGGATTTTTTGAAAACGGGACAGAAAAATAAAAATTTAGTGTTAGATTCTTTTAGCAATTGTTTAGTTCTCCCGTATGTCCCTTTTTGGACTTCCGGTTTACACATGCAAAAAACAAATTATTAAAAGGACCTTTCTATCTATTTTTATTTATTATAAACAAAGAAATTTTGGATTTAGATACTTCATAGTATGATATACAAAATCGTTAGCGACAACTTTTTTGTACTTCTTGCTGTTTTTGAGATATTAGACTTCAAACTATGAAAAAGTGGGGGATGAAAAAACTAAAAATTGAAATAACCACCAAATTTTTTAAATAAGGAATGGAAAATGTTAAAACTCTCTTAATTATCATATATTTAAAGTTTCGTTTGAAACCATTGAGAACTTCCGGTTTTATAAGTTGATAAAAAATCGTCTATGGGTGTTTTAATGTTAAACTGAATTCACGCGTGCCACTTTTTCTCAAACAGTTTTCAAGTAAATATTTCCATATTTAATATTTATATTGAGGGACCTAATTTGCAGACTGGAAAATGTTTTGAGATAAAAATTTTGAAAGATAAGGGATCTAGAGGGGTCAAAGCTAAAAACAACCCTTTAGCTGTATCTTTTTTTATTTTTCATCCGATTTTTAAAATCTTTTCGGTTTTTAGTTTTAAGTAAAAAGTACAATTTAAAAATTATGGTCCGTAGGGCCATTTTTGACTTCTTATAGGAGTATTAAGGGTGTGAATATTGCATTTTTTTTTTAAATTGAAAAAGTGTTTAGAAAGAGTTATCTCGCTTTGCTCAATGAACGTAGTACATTAATACTCTAGGCATACCTCGTTTTCTATTTGAGAAAGGAATACACACTTTTTTATGATTTTTTGCAAATATTGTTTTAGAAATTAAAAGTATATTAACTTTTAAAGTGCTGAAGTTATCTTTTTTGACATTGCATTATTTATAAGGTTATATTTCTAATAGGCAACTGATTATACCGAGGCGGTGAAGAATGTTTAAATAAAAAATAGATACGATTTTACCTGACATTTACAATCAAAAAAGGGAAAGGGGATGTCGAAAAGCCCTTTTTGTTGAAGAGAAAAAAAGGTCTAGTTTTTCTTTGGATTTGTGAGTTTGAAAACTGTTTGTTATCACCACGTGTCATCCAGGAAACTTTACGAAAACATTGATACAGTAGTTGGTAGTATATGTATGATTTTAGACGACAATGCTCATATAGGTGATGTAGACCACGGGCCTTTTCTTTAGCTCAAGTGGGCTTGAAGCTGAATTGAGCTTTTTCTGATCACTTTTTGTCCGACACTTTTTGTCCGACATCAGTTTATGTCATGTCTGTCCGTAAATAAACTTGTCACATTTTGATCAATTTTAACCTAACTTGGCACAAAACAATACTAGGGAAAGGTAAAACGGTCACATCCTCTTTAAAATCTAAACCAAAATGTTTTCATTTAAAAAAAATATTAAATCGTATGGTCAAAAAAGCTGAAACTTGTGTGGAAGCTTCCACGAGTATTATAAATTGACGTTTTTTAAATAATGGAACCTGGAGTAAGGCCACATTGGGGGTTAAATTTTTTCAAATAATACAGAGAAAAAATTCTTCTTTTTTCTCAAAACTTGAAACAAAAAAGGGCTTTGGTGTCTGCTTTGATGTCTATGTGAGGAACAAATTGAGAAAAGTTTTAATCAAGATATACTCTTCTAAGCTGTATATACTTCACAAAGCTCACAAAGTACAAAATAACAATAAAGACACTAATCATAGTTATAAGGGTGATGATTGTTGTTTCGGGATATGCCATAAAATTGTTACATTGTATTGCATCTCAACAATCTGCTTTAACGAACAATGGTCATGATGCTATCTGCATGTTTTATATCAATGAATTTAGTTTATATCTACAATAATTTCAGCGAGATTCGTCGAGACTGAACAATTTTTGACGGACGTCTCTTCCGAATCTCAGATCAGTGCCACGCAAAATGATTCATGAACATTTGCCCCAACTTCGGCCGATTGTTACGATAGAAATACGCTGAATTAAATGAACTGCCCGCTTCAACATTTTACCTTTAACATCCTTTTAACTCCCTATCAATATAAAATGTTAGCTTCCTACCGTTAAAAGATTTATATCCCACAAAATATGAACTTGTTTATTTTTCAATTCATTTCCACACTCATTCACAACTCCAATGCTGAAGAGTCCCAGTCAAGGTCATAAATAGACTGTTTCAAAATATGTCGTATTTGTAGTTTTACATAGAAAACTATAATAGGGCAAACAGAAACTTTATAAATGCATTTAGATGTCAAAATATTTGCCAAAAAATTAAAAATATGGAATTTATAATAAATAAAAAGGAAATATCCGGTATTTATAACTAAACCTTTTTATTTTATAATGTAATATTCATAAAATGATCAGGTTGAAATCTTTGAGTACGGCATATTTCAGCATATTTCTATCATAACAACCGGCCGAAGTTGGGGCAAATTTTCCCGAATCACTGTGTGTGGCACTGGTCTGAGATTCGGAAGAGACGCCCGTCAAACAATTTTCAGTCTCGACGAATCTCGCTGAGATTATATCTACAAATGTTCACAATACAAGTAGGTATTCCATATAGATATGCCAATCAGGCATATATGTAGGGGTAATTATTTGCATACAGCATTATGTAATTTTTTTTGTAGATAAGCAACAAGCCGTTTTGGAGTGATATGAGAAGAGAAATAAGAAATGTTTAAAAAAATAATGTTTCTGTGAAGATTGTCATTGTTATTATTGTTTTTAAATTATGTATTAAATAATTCTATTAGGGTGTAAGTTCCCTTTACAATTACAGGGTATATTTTCGAATATAGATAAAACAAATATAATGAAGAGAGATTAGCTTTTTAATTTAACCTGACCAGTATTTTGAATGAAAATATGATCTTTGCATTTAACAGCAAACAAACATTAGATATACAGTGTCGCAGATATATCGTGCAAAATTTCAATTTGCATGAAAATCATAAAAAAATTTCAAGAAGTTTCTGCATGAATCTGTTGTGTGTTACTTTTCGTCATTTTCTCGTGTGAAGAATTTACATGTAACTTATTCAATATTGATATAAGATAGATGCAAGTCACTTATGGCTGCGTAAATTCAGGTCAATTTTGAAATTTGATAATTTTTCAATGTTTTCGCTCACGATTTACTGTAACAGTGGTTTTACGGAATTGCAAGAACATTTTTAGATTTTGCAGTTTTATAGATCTTTTAAATATTTGGTAATTACTTTAAGTTATTTACAAAACAATGTATTTAATGATAGAATATATTGTAAAAAAAATTACAATATCATTTGTGTTCGTACCTCTTTATAGAAATATGTTTTATATTTTCAGCATTTGCACAGGGATCTGACAATAAAGCAAGGAGTGCAGGTAAAAATTAAATTGTTCCTCTCAAATATATTGTAAACTTTAACATAACAGGGCAACAGCGTGTTTAACTAGCACATACGTTTTCATCACACTGTACTTAAAAATATCTACCTCTACATCATTTAGCTTTTCAGTTCGTTAACGGTAAGCTGACTAAAATTTAACTAAAATTTTCAGTGATAGTACTTTTCTGGTATTCAGTCACCTTTCTATACAAAACAATTAAACAAATTTCACGTGACAACCTTTATAGGTGAGGTCATTTTTTTAAATATCTTAATTAGTATAGCAAAACAATATAATATTAATATTTTGTTGTTTGTACATAGACAGAGATTAAACTTTACAAGACACGAATATATGTAAAACACAACATCCATATCGGGGTTCCGGCACGCATAGTCACGTAGATTCTTCATACTGCACGCATTAAGATACAAATAAATATATTTACATTCTATTATGTTTTTCCATTAAATTCTGTAATGTTTAAATGTTTCTAAATGCAACACATATTCACTGCATATGAATTTAAAGTAATTTACATAAGTAGTTCTCAAACAGTGATCCCTATGTTATCGGTGAAAAAAAATATTTTTTATAAATGTTGTCAAAACACCATGTTTTACAATTAATCAACAAAAAAGTTGACTTTAAAAACAAAATGCTAGAGTTACTTTTCATGGATTATATTTTTATGCTCGTCGATCGCATCTCAACAGTCTATTAGATACATGTAACCAGTTTAAAACGGTTTTATAAAACAGCTGTTCTTGCTGTTACTAATTTACTCCCTCCGTTATATGCAATTTAAATGGATTTTTTACAGTAAATAATTTATTTTATCAGTAAGAGAATGTAAATACATGTATAAGCATTAAACGATTTATTTTTGACGACGTCGTGTCAATAACTGTCGTCAGGTGAGCAGGCAAATTATCATGTAAGCGCGTTATTCAATTTGTCTGCTCACCTGACGACAGTTATTGACACGACGACGTCAAAAATAAATCATTTAATGCTATAGTAAAATAACCTTTGAAAATAAAAAAAAACAACTTAACTCTACGGCCTATTTTCAAATTAAATTTACATGTTTGATAACAATTGTTGCTCTTGTATCACGTTTAATAACAATACAAAATAAAATTCATAATAATTTTGAAAACAGAAAAGGTTTGTTTTAAACACATTTAAGAACTTTTCTTCGCTGCATCATGTGCTAAAAGGCTAATCCTGTGCACTAAATGTATTTAATCAGTATATGCATATTTACACAAAAGAAAGTCGTTTAATATTTGACAGTAACGGACATTCGTTTTGCTTAAATTCAAATCCATCTCATTGCAATCAATCATTTATAAGGAGTAAATTCATCGAAACATGTATAGTAAATGAAAATCTTTTTGAAAATCCTTCAAAACATTTATACAAATGTTCATGATTTTTAATCTTGTACATGTAACCTAGCAGCTAATTCTAATTTCAATATATATTGTTCTTTTAACAAAGCCACAACAAAACATTACATGTATTCAGTAAAATATTATTCATGTTCAAATAACATTGAAGAATATCATTTGAAATATAAATGAAATTAGTTATTGTACGTCGCCAAGGAATCTTGATGAATTTATAGAATTGATTTTAAAGCTGGTATTTGAGATAGATATAATTATGCTTGCCACTAGAATAGAAAGCAAAGTAATAACAAAGCCTTATGTATTTTTTTTTAGCAAAATTGGAGGACATGGACACTATTAGGAATATTATAGACGTCATTAAATCCAACACATGTCGTAAAGGTAGTAACATTATAATAATAAACTATAACTATTTACGCAATGAACAAAATGAAATTAATGATACGACTGCCGTCATGAGAAAAGGGCCCTTAACTTTTGACGTCACAATGCTCAGAAAACGACGTCTAAGTTGCGGCATTGTAAACGCAATTTTTTTTAATTTTCTGTTTCTATTTTTTCTGCGTCTGTGTTGTGTTTTCTGAATAATTAGAGTCTGGCCTTGTTTTAATACCGCGATTGATATTTTTTTCAGTCCAATATTACATGTTGATTAAAAAAATAAACATTTGATAAATGAAATATACACATGTAACGTCAATATCTACACATTTTGAACGTGTAATATTGCACACAAGTTGATGCTGAGACGTCATAAAATTGCTGCTTTTGCATCCGCTATGAAACTTAAACACCACAATGTACATTCTAGTGTGTGATGAAAAAATGCTCTTATTGGGAAATCACTTTATCATAAATCATTGTAAGAAACCAAAGACCCGTCTCGCATAATTCAATGGTCGTGGATTTCTGATGATGAGTTATAAAGTAATCTGAGTAAAATTATACAACTTAAGTTTGCATGAGCAATACATGTATGATTTAATAAAGTAAAAAAACAAACAAACAAAAAAACTACACTGCACACTCTTTGTTGATAAGAGGGGTTGAAGGCTGAGACCTACCAAGCCCTACTGAATCGATGCAGAGCAGTATAGTTCAAATCTAACAGTTATCTGTGCAGTAATTACTGTGAAACAATAAAAGTCAAATATTTCAAATCATAAGTTTGGAAGTTCCCTCGCGGGAGACGATTCTACACTTTTTAAATTAGTCGGAAGGAACACGAGAGAAGCGGCTATGTCTCAATTATAGTGCTACCGCCAACATACAAAATAAATTCACGCATATTCTACATGTATTACAATTTAAGAATTTGCGATCAAATTTTGAAATTATTTAACGAATTAAAAAGATATAACTAACGGATAGAAGAGTTTGAGAAATATTTTGACAGAATAAAAATCTACTCTGATATGTCGCATTTGATTTCATGGAAAAATCTGATTCTTAGTGACATTTTCATGTAAAGTGCCATTTTAAAATGAAACAACATAAAAGTAAATAATTATACCTGTACAAATGAAAAAAACACTTGTTTATTATTTAAGCGCAACATATTTTTTTTCTTGTGCAGTTTAACATCCCAAATCCACATGTGTGTACTTTTTGAGCTAACTTACATAAAGAATCAGTTATAACATGGATTTATAGCATTTTATATGATTATGTTCATCTCCAATCATTTACGTACATGATCGATTCAAAATTCCTTAAATTGAACAGGTTTGTTAATGCAATCATTATACTACTATACGTTTGATATCAAGTCGATAAAATTGCCGTTTTATAAATCAATTCATGTTTATCGATAAATACATGTATAAACACTACATGTGCGACATTTACAATTAATCACATGCCTAGCAATACAATTCGGCTTCATAGATGATGGTTTCTCATCTTTTCTTTTTTATACAAGAAACAACTTTCGATGATACTGAAGTCAATGTTTATGTGTGTTTGTAACAATGTACAGCAATAAAAAAAAATCCAAGAATCGCGATATTTCTTAAAACTTCGGAATACCGTATGCAACTTTATGCACTCTATAAACGTTTATCATTTAATTTGTCATTTTATTTAAAATTGATAATCACTTGGCCGATATTTGTTTTCAATGAGAGAGAGAGAGAGAGAGAGAGAGAGAGAGAGAGAGAGATTGATTCATTCATCGTGTAACATCGATAATAAGAAAATTAAATTTAGTCAACAAGTAAAACTGTTACTTCTCACTGAGTATAAGCTACGTTTATCGGCACTGTACTACCAATTAGTGCAAAAGATAAACATAATTATTGCAGAAGTCTTATTGAAAATTACCTGCAATCTTGCATTTTGAAAAAAAGGGAATAATGCTTATATATAATTAATTATTTCAACGATTATGGTTTATAAAAATCGCATCACAAAAATACAACGGTATGCGTAAACTTACAAAGAGATGGAATAGAAGTGTATATTCAGCACGTGGGGTGGCTTTTGTACATTGTTGGTCTGTCGTATTTGATACACTTAATAAGGTGGTAACGAGTATTTTTAAACAATAAACATACATAAACAAAAGGTAGCGATCAATACCGAAAATATTAACGTAACCCGCGTTCTGTAATGTCGCTATCTTTATAGCCCGCATGTACATTGTATCACCGAAGAAAGAATTTTATTGTTTATATTTACATCTTTCATTTAATAAATTAATGAATTGAATTGATCGTAAAAAGTAAGTGAAGGTCATTAAATTATTGTTAATGTACACCGGAACGATAGATGAAAGCTATAGCCAAAGCGTCTTATATGGGATTTGAGTTTGGCATCATCATGATTAAATAGTTCGTGCAATTCTTGATTTTTCTTAGGTTGCTGAAGATTTCGAACGATCGGTAAACTGCATGGTTAGAATTGGCCCGAGTTGATTTCAGTCCTGTCTGTTTCTATACAGCTGTGAATTACAATACATTTTCGTAAGAAATAGAGGGAATCATACTTAATGGATTTAAATTTTAATCTATAAATATAAGATGCCATTTTTGTTAAAATCTTTTCTCTTAAATCAACTGTCCACATTCTTGTTGTTGTAATTACTTTTCAGTGAGAGAGTCGAAGACGATTTTTTTCCATTGGTAATTTTATAAAAATTAAGTGTTGATAACGTATTAAAGAGAAGAGCAATCATGACAATAATTTAACACAATAACACTCGAGTTTCAAAAACAGATATAATTGATTTTAAACTTGCTTCAGAACTATGAAGATACTTAAAAATTAATATCAGTAAATATGCGATAAATTTTCCGTGCAAAAGGTTAATTATAAAGAATAAATATTTCTCTTTTTGAAAATAAATTCGTGTATGCAATTTGACTATGCCCCGAAATTGTGGAAACATACATGTAGGCATCGAATTTGACCATCTTTTTGTTTGTTATATGTTTGCTTACTAAAAAAATGTGATGTATTTAAAGGTTGGGGAGAAGTATTTGTTTTCTTTAGATATCCTTTATGTATCCATCTTACATGCATGTTCGGGGGGGGGGGGGGGGTGTTATTGCATGTGGAGTCATCAGAAGTGTGCAGAACTTAAACTATATCTGAATATTCAAAATGTTTTTTTCTCTTTTGTTAAAGTTGTAAGAAATCTAGAATTGTAGAAATTTATTAATTAATTCTACTTCAAACAATTAAAGACGATGTGAAAGGAAGTATTGAAGAAAAAAAATTAATGCCAAAAAAAATTTGACGTTCGTGACGTCGTGACGTTTTCAACGAGCTACGTCAAAGTTGTGTTAACATATCTTACTAAAATTGTCTTAAATGCTTAAAACACACAAGATCTTGAATATCTTTGTAAATTTGTATTCAGAAGGAGTTCACTAATCAGAATTGACAAAAAAGTGAGTTTGTGATATTTTGACCTAAAGGTCCCTTTTCTCATGACGGCAGTCATACAGATTGGTGTTTTCATTACCGATTAACGATGGATAGAGCGGACGGGGGGGGGGGGGGTTAAACAAAAATATTTTTCGCTTTAAAGTTAACGATTAAATTATTAGAAATACTAATTTAATAACAATTATTATTGACTTTGACGTGGTATATGCAACCGCTGCTTCTTAAAGCAGGCGATCTTTTCCTATAACCTATACTTTTAGAAAATATACTATTTTCCGTTCTTTTCAATATAAACCTAAAACTTGCCTAACCATGTTATAACCCGGGTGTTGCTTAAACGCGGAACGGAAAGCGGAACAGAACGGAAAACGGAAAATATCGTATTACGTTTATTGCTTTAAAAGGGTATAGGCTGGCCAGATACTATTTTCTTTGTATCATGTATTCATATCTAATGAATGATTATCAACATATAGCTGTCTTATTGATATTCTTATGAATGTCTATCAAATATAGCATTGTATTTTTTGGCTTTGGTTGAGTACGAAACGGAAAACATCAAATGTATACGAATTGTAAAATACTATCGTGATTAAACAAGTAAATTAGCTATAAATATTTTACTTATTTTTCTTATATGATATTGCAATCATATCAGCGTAACGTACACAGTTAGTAAAATCGTTTCATGTTTTTTTTTAGTATTTTTATATTTCAATTATGTTGTATATACTTACATCAGCATTGTATTTCGGTGATCTATACGATCTTAAATTATATCGAAGATACAGTATCATAGAGATGGGGAAAAAACCGTACGACTGACGACATTCAAAATCAAAAACATTAAACATTAAAATACCGGGTACCTAGTAAAACAGGTATTTTTAGCAATGCAATTTTGTTTACGTTAGCATTACTTGGCAGCTGTTTATTCCTGCAGCTATATACATATGATCTGAATAGAGAGCTCTGGACGTTGCCAGGTTAGATTTTCCGATTATAAATTAAGACTATACTCTGACGATCCCAAAATATTCATGCAGCACATTTGGACGATTAATAAAATACACATAACTGTAAAAGATGCAATTGAAATAGATGAAACGGGACATATCCATCAAAACTTCATTTACACTTTATCAGGATCGAAATCAGAATTCATACGGATATTTATAATTGAAATTGTTGACATCTTATCTCTATTTGGAAGTCCCTATGAAGACCTTGCACAATTTTTCAACGTTATCATCTGGGTCTGTTGAAATGCAAAACTCCATAGATTTCTTTATTTTAGTCGTGTTTTGAAACCAGCTGGTGAGCTAGAAAGGTCTTTTTAAAGAGGGAATAATGAGAATTAAGGTCTTCCGTTTCCAACGGAAGACCTTGTACTGATTCTGATGGTTCTTCTTCATTATTAGGGTTTTCCGTTTTCAACGGAAAACCCTCTTGTTATTCTACGGTTTCTTTTTCTTTATTAGGCTCTTCCGTTTCCAACGGAAGACCTTCTTGTTATTCTACGGTTTCTTTTTATTAGGGTCTTCCGTTTCCAACAGAAGACCCTCTTGTTATTCTACGGTTTCTTTTTCTTTATTCTTATTATTCTTTTTTTTCTTTTTCTGACTTTTTTGGAGCGTTATTTCTCAAAAACTACCCAACCGATTTGCACGAAATCTTTAGGAATGATAGAACATCATCGTCGCTACATATTATTAAATTTTTGCATGATGACGTCACTTCCAGTTTCAGATATAGACGATTTTGTAAATTTTTAAGGGTCATTTTGTCCACGCATCTTCACCGAAACTAATCAAGATAGAAGCTTGAAATTTTCAGGCGTTGTAGAAGAATGTCTGTAGATGTACCCCCATGCTTCTAATTATGAAAATTGCTCAAGGCCTCGAAGCTCGCCTGGACCTGAAAATTAGCACCAAATTTTTCCACGAAATTTTTGCACATTTTCTGTAATACCTTTCGATGTGCACATAATTTGTAAATCATGTAATGCAAAAGTTGTTTTAATTTTCACGAGCTTTCCTTTGATATCAAGTAAAAGGGGCTGATCCCTCAAATTAGGGGCCAAGGGGGCTCTAAAGTCTTCATACAATAACTCTTTACTGAACAATAATTTGTTATTAATTATATAAGCAAAAATGTTCATTGTACAGCTGTTTATCTATACAGTATCATACTTAGGTCATATGTTACGTAATTAGGGGTTTCAAGGGGCCAGA
Source organism: Magallana gigas (assembly GCF_963853765.1). Classification (NCBI taxonomy): domain Eukaryota; kingdom Metazoa; phylum Mollusca; class Bivalvia; order Ostreida; family Ostreidae; genus Magallana; species Magallana gigas. Next base: position 37,414,868 of record NC_088861.1, on the reverse strand, counting down.
AGTTCAAAACTTTGATCATTAATATCTGAAAAAGGAGAAATATTTTTAAAAGCAATGTAGAACAAAAGTTGCTTAAAATGGTGTTCTTGTCAATATGCTACCTTAAATTTTTTTTGTTTATGACCCCATTTAGGAGTTAAAGGTTCGGCCCCTAAAACACATTCGTACAGATATCTCAAGAACGGTTAACATTTCATGAACACTTGTTGAACAAAATATGTTTAAATTTGCAAGACCTTAAATTTGATATCAAGAAAAAGGGACTGGACTCTCAAATTAGGGGCCAAAAGGGCTCTAATGTCTTTTTACAATAACTCTTTACTGATCAATATTTTGTTATTAATTATAGAAGCAAAAATGTTCATTGTACAGCTTTTTATCTATACAGTACCATACCTAAGTCATATATTATGTATTAGGGGTTTTTAAGGGGCCCGAACTCAAAACTATGATCATCAATATCTGAAAAAGGAGAAATATTTTAAAAAGCAATGTAGAGCAAAAGTTGTTCGAAATAGTGTTCTTAACAATATTAAACTAATAATTTTGTTGTTAGTGGCCCCGGTAAGGGGTTAAAGGGTCGGCCCCTAAAACACATTTGTACAGATATCTCGAGAACGGTTTACAATTTATGAACACTTGTAGAACAAAATATGTTTATATTAGCGAGACCTTTTATTTGATATTATGAAAAAGGGGCTGGCCCCACAGATTAGGGGGTACAAGGGCTACTAAGTATTTTTATAACTCTTTTCTGACCAATAATTTGACATTTATTATAAAGCAACAAAGCAGCTTTTATTAAGCTTAATTAAAAACTGAAATCCGTTTTAAAATCAGACGATGCACTACAGAGATATCGGGGTTTAAAAATTGATTTTTCCGGAAATTTTGTTTCCGCGTCCTTGGTTTAAAAAATAGGGTAATGTTTTTAGTAAAATTAACTCGTACCAAAAATAATTGTTAAGTCGTACTTAAACACATTCGGATTTTTTTGTTAAGTCGTTCTTGAAATCAAAAAGGTTTTTGTTAAATCGTATTTAAAAAAAATCGTGTTTTGTTAAGTCGTACCAGGAATAATTCGATTTTTTTCATCTTTTTATTTAAGTTACTCTTGTTATTGGTTTAAGAGCTCTGCTTCTTATAGGAACTTCCAGCTTTACTTCCGAAATTAACGGAAGACCCACTCGTTGCTTTGCAACGAGCTTTGCTCTAGTTCTTTTTTTTCTTTTTCTGACTTTTTTGGAGCGTTATTTCTCAAAAACTACCCAACCGATTTGCACGAAATTTGTAGGAGTGATAGAACATTATCGTAGCTACATATTATTAAATTTTAACATGATGACGTCACTTCCGGTTTCAGATATAGACGATTTTGAAAATTTTAAAGGGTCATTTTGTCCACGCATCTCCTCCGAAACTAATCAAGATAGAAGCTTGAAAATTTCAGGGGTTGTAGATGAATGTCTGTAGATGTACCCCCATGCTTCCAATTATGAAAATTGCTCAAGGCCTAAAAGCTTACCTGAACCTGAAAATTGGCACCAAATTTTTCCACGAAATTTTTGCACATTTTCTGTAATACCTTTCGATGTGCACATAATTTGTTAAAACTTGTAATGCAAAAGTTGTTTCAATTTTCACGAGCTTTCCTTTGATATCAAGAAAAAGGGGCTGACCCCTCAAATTAGGGGCCAAGGGGGCTCTAAAGTCTTCTTACAATAACTCTTTACTGAACAATAATTTGTTATTGATTATAGAAGCAAAAATGTTCATTGTACAACTGTTTATCTAAACAGTATCATACTTAAGTCATATGTTACGTAATTAGGGGTTTCAAGGGGCCAAAATTTCAAAACTTTGATCATTAATATCTGAAAAAGGAGAAATATTTTGAAAAGCAATGTAGAACAAAAGTTGCTTAAAATGATGTTCTTGTCAATATGCTACATTAAATGTTTTTGTTTATGACCCCATTTAGAAGTTAAAGGGTCGGCCCCTAAAACACATTCGTACAGATATCTCAAGAACAGTTAATAATTCTTGAACACTTGTTGAACAAAATATGTTTATATTAGTGAAACCTTTTATTTGATATCAAGAAAAAGGGGCTGGCCCCACAAATTAGGGGCCAAAAGGGCTCTAATGTCTTTTTACAATAACTCTTTACTGAACAATATTTTGTTATTAATTATAGAAGCAAAAATGTTCATTGTACAGCTGTTCATCTATACAGTACCATACCTAAGTCATATATTACGTAATTAGGGGTTTCGAGGGGCCAGAACTCAAAACTATGATCATTTATATTTGAAACAGGAGAAATATTTTGAAAAGCAATGTATAACAAAAATTGTTCAAAATAATGTTCTGAACAATATTAAACCAAAAATTTTGTTGTTAGTGGCCCCGGTAAGGGGTTAAAGGGTCGGCCCCTAAAACACATTTGTACAGATATCTCGAGAACGGTTTACAATTTATGAACACTTGTAGAACAAAATATGTTTATATTAGCGAGACCTTTTATTTGATATCAAGAAAAAGGGGCTGGCCCCACAAATGAGGGGGTACAAGGGCTATTAAGTCTTTTTATGATAACTCTTTTCTGACCAATAATTTGATACTTATTATAAAGCAACAAAGCAGCTTTTATTAAACTTAATTAAAAACTGAAATCCGTTTTAAAATCAGACGATGCATTACAGAGATATCGAGGTTTGAAAATTGATTTTTCCGGAAATTTAGTTTCCGCGTCTTTGGTTTAAAAAATAGCGTAATGTTTATAGTAAAATTAACTCGTACCAAAAATTAAGTTGTTAAGTCGTACTTAAACACATTCGGATTTTTTTGTTAAGTCGTTCTTGAAATCAAAAAGGTTTCTGTAAAAACGTGCTTAAAATCATTCGGGTTTTGTTAAGTTGTATCAGGAATAATTCGATTTTTTTCATCTTTTTATTTAAGTTACTCTTGTTATTGGTTTAAGAGCTCTGCTCCTTACAGGAACTTCCAGCTTTGCTTCTGACATTATCGGAAGACCCACTCGTTGCTTTGCAACGAGCTTTGCTCTAGTTATTATTTTATATTTTTCCTCTGACATTTTTCGAGAGCTATAACTCAAAAACTATTTGGTCGATTTTCACCAAACTTACAGGACTGATAGAACATAAAACGTGCTTGCGAATATAAAATTTTGAGCTGATGACGTCACTTCCGGTTTGAGATTTTGAAGATTTTGTGAATTTTTAAGGACTATTTTGTCAACGTAACTCCTCCGAAACTAAAGGGTATAGAAACGTGAAACTTTCAGGGATATGTAGATGGATGTCTGTAGATGATCCTCTGTATTTGACATTGTGGAAAATGCGCACGGCGCCGAAGCTCGCCCGAGGTCAAAAATTGGCACCAAAATTTTTGGCAAAATTTTAACACGTTTTGCAAAATATCTTTTAACCTGTAGATAATTTGTTAAAACATGTAATGCAAAAGTTGTTAAGATTTTCACGAGCTTTTGTTTTGTTTTAATAAAAAGGGGCTGGCCCCTTTAATTAGGGGCCAGGAGGGCTCTAAAGTCTTTTAATATTAACTCTTTACTGAGCAGTAATTCGTCATTAATTATAGAAGCAAAAATGTTCATTGTACAGCTGTTTATCTACAAAGTACCTTATTTTAAACATTTGTTACGTAATAAGGGGTTTCAAGGGGCCAGAAGACCAAAACTTTGATCATTAATATCTTAAAAAGGAGAAATATTTTGACAGGCAATGTTGAACAAAAGTTACTTAAAATAATGTTCTCTAGAAAATGGTACCTTAAAATTTATGGTTTGTGGCCCCAGTAAGGAGTTTAAGGGTTGGCCCCTAAAACACTGTTGTTCAGATATCTCCAAATCGGTCAACAATTTCTGAACACTTATTTAACAAAATATGTTTATATTTATCAGATCTTTTATTTAATATTAAGAAAAAGGGACTGGCCCCTCAAATTAGGGGCCAAGAACGCTCTAAAGTCTTTATATAATAACTCTTTACTGAAAAATAATTTGTTATTAAATATAGAGGCAAAAATGTTTATTGTACAGCTGTTAATCTATACTGGACCATACTAAAGTCATATGTTACATAATTAGGGGTTTCAAGGGGCCAGAAGTCCAAAACTTTGATCAATATTATCTTAAAAAAGAGAAATATTTTGAAAAACATTGTATAACAAAAGTTGCTGAAAATAATGTTGTTTACAATGTGATACATAAAAAAAAATTGTTGGTGACCCCAGTAAAGAGTTGAAGGGTCGGCCCCTAAAACACAGTTGTTCCGATATCTATATAACGGTTTACAATTCGTGAACACTTGTTGAACAAAATATGTTTATATTTGCAAGACCTTTAATTTGATATCAAGAAAAAGGGGATGACCCCTCAAATTAGGGGCCAAGAGGGCTACAAAGTCTTTGTATAGTAACCTTTTTTAGAGCGATAATTTGTTATTAATCATAAAAGCAAAAATAAAAGCTTATTAAGTTTAATGTAAAACTGAAATCCGTTTTAAAATCGGCCGATGCATTACAGAGATATAGGTGTTTAAAAATTGACTTTTCTGGATATTTTGATTCCACATTCTTGGTAAAAAAAATAGTGTTATGTTCAGAGTTTAATTAACTCGTACCTAAAATAATTCGATAATTGTAAAATCGTACTTAAACACATTCGGATTTGTATTTGCTAAGTTGTTCTTGAAATTGATAATGTTATTGCTAATTCGTACCTAGAATCATTTTGATTTTGTGAACTTGTGCCAAATATAATTCGATTTTTTTCTTTTTGTTTTATTTACTTATGTTTATTGGTTTAAGAACTCTGCTTCTTAGATAAAGTTTTAGCTTTACTTTCGACATTATCGGAAGACCCACTCGTTGCTTTGCAACGAGCTTTGCTCTAGTTATTCTTTTTTTTCTTTTTCTGACTTTTTTGGAGCGCTATTTCTCAAAAACTATCCAACCGATTTGCACAAAATTTACAGGACTGATAGAGCATGATCAGTGCTACATATTATTAAATTTTCAAATGATGACGTCACTTCCGGTTTCAGATATTGACGATTTTATAAATTTTTAAGGGTCATTTTGTCCACTCATCTTCTCCAAAAGTAATTAAGATAAAAGCTTTAAATTTTCAGGGATAGTAGTTGAATGTACCCCCATGCTTCCAATTATGAAAATTCCTCAAGGCCTCGAAGCTCGCCTGAACCTGAAAATTAGCACCAAATTTTTTCACGAAATTTTCGCACATTTTCTGTAATATCTTTTGATGTATAAATATTTTGTTAAGACATCTAATGCAAAAGATGTTTATATTTGCAAAATCTTTAGTTTGATATCAAGAAAAAGGGGCTGGCCCCTCATATTAAGGGCCAAGAGGACTCTAAAGTCTTCTTATAATAACTCTTTACTAAACAATAATTTGTTATTAATTATAGAAGCAAAAATGTTCATTGTACAGTTGTTTATCTATACAAAACCATACCTAAGTCATATATAACGTAATTAGGGGTTTTAAGGGGCCAGAAGTTCAAAACTTTGATCATTAATATTGTAAAAAAGAGAAATTTTTTAAAAAGCAATGTATAACAAAAGTTGTTCAAAATAATGTTTTTAACAATATGATAACTAAAATGTTGTTGTTGGTGGCCCCAGTAAGGAGTTCAAGGGTCGGCCCCTTAAAACACATTTATACATATGTCTCGAGAACAGTTAAAAATTCGTTAACACTTGTTGAACAAAATATGTTTATATTTGCAAGACCTTTAATTTGATATCAAGAAAAAGGGGCTGGCCCCTCATATTAGGGGCCAAGAGGGCTATAAAGTCTTCTTATAATAACTCTTTACTAAACAAAAATTTGTAATTAATTATAGAAGCAAAAATGTTCATTGTACAACTGTATATCTATAGGGTACCATACCTAAGTCATATATTACGTAATTAGGGGTTCTAAGTGCCCAGAATTCAAAATTTTGATCATTAATATCTGAAAAAGGAGAAATATTTTGAAAAGCAATGTATAACAAAAATTGCTCAAAATAATGTTCTTAACAATATGATACCAAACATTTTGTTGTTAGTGGCCCCGGTAAGGGGGTTAAAGGGTCGGTCCCTAAAACAAAATATGTTTATATTAGAGGGACCTTTTATTTGATATCATGAAAAAGGGGCAGACCCCTCAAATTAGGGGCAAGAAGGGCTTTTAAGTGTTTTTAAAATAACTCTTTTCTGACCAATAACTTGATATTAATCATATAGCAACAAAGGGGCTTTTATTAAGCTTAATTTAAAAATGAAATCCGTTTTAAAATCGGACGATGCATTACAGAGATATCGGGGTTTAAAAATTGATTTTTCCGGAAATTTTGATTCCGCGACCTTGGTTTAAAAAATATTGTAATGTTCAAAGTAAAATTAACTCGTACCAAAAATAATTGTTAAGTCGTACTTGAACACATTCGGATTTTTTTTGTTATGTCGTTCTTGAAATTGAAAAGGTTTTTGTTAAGTCGTACTAAAAATCATTCGTATTTTGTTAAGTCGTACCAGGAATAATTCAATTTTTTTCATCTTTTTATTTTAGTTACTCTTGTTATTGGTTTAAGAGCTCTGCTTCTAATAGGAACTTCCAGCTTTACTTCCAACATTAACGGAAGACCCACTCGTTGCTTTGCAACGAGCTTTGCAACGAGCTTTGCTCTAGTTATTTTTCTTCTTCTAGACGTTTTTAAATCCTCAATAACTTATTTGTTTGTCATCAGATTTCGTTCAAATTTTCACGGTACATGTATATTGTAAATTTAATGAGGTTTCTAGAGAACAAAAAGAATTGAAATCGCAACTTCCGGTTTTGAGTTATTCCCCTTTTTCTAAAAGTTTAGGGGCATTAGTTTCCAGACAAAGGCTCCGAAATGGTCCGTAGCAAATAATTCATAGTTAAAAATCTTTATTATTGACACTTTGAATATTGTCCTCTGATTTTTGGATTTTAGTTTTTTCCAATTATTCCACTCGAATTAATCAATCGAAATCTATGTTCTAAAAAAAGCAAAATTTTTCTCATGTTTTAGCTTCGTAACTTTTTAGTTTAAAATATTTTCTAAATACATATAGAACAAAAATTGTGCATAATGTTAAGGGCTTTCATTTCACACCAATAAAAAAGGACTGGCCCCTTAAATTAAGGGCCAGTAGCCCTTAAAAGATTTTGCTTAATAACTCAAAAACGGTTAGGATTTCGATATGGCTGTTGCTGGAATAGTTGTTTGTTGGGATCCTATAAAGGTCGTTGCAATGTTATTTTGTAAGTGATGTGTGTGGTATGAGTGTAAAAAGCTTTACATGTTAACATGTACCTGTTTTCATTTGGCAAGTTAACGAAAGTCTTTGTGCCTAAAACTTGCATAAAGTGACCACAGAAAGTATGATGGTTTATACAGGAGGCTTTAATTCATTAGAAAAAAAAATAAGAACACATGTTTTGTTTTTAAAAGAATTCCGAAGTTTAAGTCATTGTTGTTTAGTTCTTATAGTGCACAGTCCTGAAAGACGAGAATCGAAAAACAAAACATTCTTTTTCTTCTCTAGTAAAACACAAAATACGCATTGAAAAAAATTCTATGCATTACATTTTTGTTATCATACTGCATGCATTTAAAATCCACCTTGAATCAGAGGTGTGTGCGTATCATTACGTAAGCTATCCCTCGCCCGCGGCCGAGAAAATCGGTCACCATGGTCGCGGCTGGACTACCTAGCGGTCAGCGGTTATCCAATACCCGAGCATTGCGTCTCTCATATGAGTTAATTTAGCTTCAAACTGAAGAATTGTTACAGTTTTAATTACGTACACATAAAGGTTTATTCTTCAATTGGATTAAACGATAGGGTGTCAATTAAAAATTCCATCAGTTAATTAATAAAAGCAATGCAATATCCGACATATAGATCAATTGTGGGTTTTAAGTAAAAAAAAAAACTTTCTATTTGATAGATTTTAGTCATTACATTGCAAACATTTCAAATCTTCCTAGGTTCTGAGCTGTGCGTGTGTATGCGTTCAATCTTAACGTAATCTATCCTTCGCCCGCGGCTGAGGGAAATCATCCACGGCTGCACTACCTGGCGGTAAACGGTTATCTACATGTAATTAAATACACAAGATTCGCACCCGCACACTTACATTAATATGGGTTTGTTTGAGTTTATATAGCCGTTAATACACTGTACACTGTTTTAATTTTATGTTATAAAAGTTTGTTCATTTTGTATCTCTTTAAATTAAACATTGGAGAGTAATTTAAAAAGTCGTTCTGAAAATTAATAAAAGCGATATTACTCCAAATCGGAAATACTCGTCAGACATATTTGAATGGTTGGTTTGTAAGTCTTAAATGTTTTAAAAACTGTTCAAATAATGTTTTCAATCAACAACAAAAAAACAACACAAATATTAAAACCTTTAAATAATGATCATTCCTCGCACACAGCCGAGGAAATCCCGCGCAAGTGACATCTTCTACATTTACCTTATCACGCGTGCATGTTTGGTATTTTGTATGAACGCAACTATTTTTATTATGTTTTCAACTATTATATTGGTTTAAGGTGAACAGATGAATTTATGTAACTCGTACAGTTGATTTACCATTGATTAATTCGACAGCGTACATGGTAATTTAAAAATCAAATCAAATTATGATCAAAGTTCCATGTTACATGTTTGCAGTAGGTGCTGGCACGATAAAAGAATGCCTTAAGTTGAGGCATTCGGTGATTATTTTAACGAATATTCACATGAGTTTTGAAACAAGTTTTGTTTAGATTCTATCGGTCACATATAAATATCTTCTGTAGTGTTTCTACATGGTTGTTCGATCGTTTCATTGTGAAAACGAACTTATTTCTGTGTTGCTCTCCCACCGCCCCGTTGCCAAGTGCTTTTTTTTTTTATTCCAGATCTGTCGAAAATCATTTGATAGTGACTTCTTCTTATGTGTAACATTTTCTCCTGAGCGTGCTTCTCTTTCCCACCCGTTTTTTATTCGGTCAGTCTTTGTAAATTTCAACTTTCTTTATTGCGTAAATTCAATCGCCACGTGCTACCGAAAATCTTGATGTTATGAAATACGACTAAATTATGCTATGCAAGTGGTCGCCATAGAAACCATCAAAGTATTGCAAGTGTGGACAGATTAGTTCACTTGACTTACAGACTATAATATAGCGACATATCTGCCTCCAAAAAATATATGAGCTTCTCAAAGTTACACTTCAGTGAGATGGACATGTGTTCTTTGGGATTTTCTTTATTGCTAATAATATGAAAATTGGTTTAAAAAAAAAAACGTTTTATTGAAGTTGTGTGGTATGAAGAAGTCATGCAACTTAATTTACTTACAAGGTTAGCTACAACCAGTAGAATACTAATTTTAGGTCAACAATGAATACCCAATCTATTAAGATACAAGATAAATAGAGAAGGAAAATATTGTTTGTTACATGTACGTAGTTTTTTGATATATATATGATAAAACAGAGAAAAGCAAAAAAAAAAAAAAAAAAAAAAAAAAAAAAACCAAGAAAAACACAAAAAACAAACTGGAACTTGCATCAAATTTACTTCACGTACATGTTACCCCAAAAATCCGACCGAATATGCCCCTTTGTCACAATTAAATTAACTGAAAATAAAAACCGTAACACCATATCTTTTCGCTTATTTTTATTGAAGTTTCTCCCGGTTTTTTTTTCTTCAAAATACATACGTAAACTTTCTTCGAGAAAATTACTTTTGATCCGATAAAGGAGAAAAAACTGACTTAAAAATAGGGATTTTGAATATTATTGCATCGTCGAAAGAAGTAATATTCGATTCATTTCTGTAAATAATGTTATTAAATTTTACGTTACATAGCGGTGTCTGTATATCAGGAGTAAAATTTAGACGCTCACTTATGCATAAATTCACTCGATGATCTTTGAAAGCTGATTATTATTTTGAATGTTCAAGTCTACTCTTATTATTAAATAATATCAGCCCTGAATAAAGATGCCATCAATTTTGGCTATTTACCAAATTTTGACAGCACGCAACAATTTCAAACTTGCACATAATCTTCAAAAAATTAGAAAGATTTACAGAAGTTACGAATTTTTATGCACTTTTTTACGTGCATTTCCTTACATGAATCATGAGTACATGTATATAACAATCCATGCTACCCTGAAAAATTTAACTCGCCATTAAACTTCTCATTGTTTAAACCCCTGGCACACTGGAGCTGCGTCCTCACGGCGATCCCGCTGCGTAATTGAATAATGTAAAACACCATGGTAAACGAACTAGGGTCTTCTACAGCGCCGTAACAACGCAACGGCATCTTCGTTCGCCGCGGTGGGATAGCCTAGCCTAGAACATTTTAGAACGCCATTGGACGGCGCGCACCTTGAACATGGCTCTGTGTTCTGATAAACACGGTGTAGATGTTGAGTAAAGTCGCCATGACAGCGCCGTAAAGTCCTCAACAGCGCATGTGCACGCAGTCAGCGCGCAGAGCACGCTGTGGACGCACGGTAAAAACTCCTAGCACGACATGAGCGCTCGGCGGATACATGTACCCAGCGAGAGGGCAGTCAATCGCCAAGTAGAACTCTGTGGAAACGTAGTTAGGAACTCTGTAAGAACGCCTCAGTCGCCATCAGAATGCCGTGACATTTTCACTTGTAAAATTTTTAAATAAGATTGTAGGTTTTTTCTGAATTTTCCTTGCGATCCTACGGCGATTCCATGAATTTGAAAACGCCGTCAACACGCCCTGGGAACGCAACCTGGTGTGACAGGGCCTTAAAGAGTTTTCAAAACAATTACACAAACTGTGTTCGACAAATAGTTTTCCTAAAACATTTTCTTCCAGTCTTTATACAGGCTTTCAATCACAACACGTTTTTATAACAAAAGCAGAAGTGAAATTTTAGTCATTAGTCATTATAATCGTTTGACCCCAAATCATATAAATTTTCATCTCGCAGCAACAACGGAAGACCTACTCGTGGCTTTGCCACGAGCTCTGCTCTAGTTGTTTATGCTTTTGAAAGAAAATGCTTGAACCCTAAGGTATATATAAATATCAAGTTATTTAGAAAAATATCATTCGAGGATATTTTAGGACAGGATATAGTGGTCAATGCATGTAGTGTTAATTTTGAGGAAATAATTGTTCCTGTATAAATAATCCTGCTAATTTTTCAAAACAATAAAATATCACAAAGTCTATCGTTTTTAGCATGATTAACAAATCTATCAAGTAAATAACATTCGATAAGATTTTCCGCTTTCCGTTCCGTTTTCCGTGCCGCGTTTTAGCATCACACGTAATAACCCAAAGTGTCGTATTAAATAATTATAAATCCTGCAATGTTCGGTTGTTATTTTTTCTCGTTTCAAACATGGTTGATAGTAATTAAATGGATTTAAAAAGCAATTCACACACCGTGTTCTGAATACACATTCTACAAAAAAGTATTAGAGTGGATCTATTCATTTTCGGGCGTACGATACTATTCTCTATTTACAAACAAGAATGGAAATGTTACCCTAGTGGAAAAAATGAGCTTTCCTATCTACGAAAGTATTTGTTGGAATGTTGCCTTGCGTTGAACTAGAAGAAGTGTAAAGTCTCTAACAACTAATTACATTTTATTCCAGGAATCCTTAACAGCACTTTAATAGCATGTATCCTAAAACTATGAAAATGGCATGACAGTTGTTGGACCTTGAACTTTGTCTTTTGCAATTGGAATACTTATTCTTTGCATACACTTTGAAAAGCTATCGTGATATTATGGCAAAATTTAACATCCCTTTTGACACATATAAAATCGTCAAGATAGTGGTAAGTTGTGGTATGATTTGAATGTTGCACCATAGCCTACAGTAAAAATGATAAAAAATATCTTTGAAATGCAAGAAAGTGAACAACACCTAGGTAAATACATGTATTTGTCTATTAATTAATTGGAAGGAAGTTTGAAGCCAAGAAGATCAACATCCTCAGGGAAAATTGGGAAGAGCCTATATGCGGATATTATATCTAGCACTCCTAGAAATACACTTATCTTTACAACATCATCGAATGATGTTTATTGTACAGCAGCAGATCCGTCGAGATCCATGAATTAATTTACAGAGTTTAACTCATTAAGAGAGGTGAATTATTACACACCAGCATACGGCGTCTCTCTTTTGCACAAAGCCAATTTGATAAACCATAAGTTAGATGTAGGTAGTTGTCTAAAGAGACGATGTATCCTTTTTCGATTTTATTGTCAATTTTATATTTGAGCTCATGGATAATCATTAGGTAGTTTTAGATTATTAAACTTATTTGGCAAACTATAGAGCAAAGTTCAGTTAATTATTTTTGGATGTCGTCGGTCCTATAACACAACTCGCGGTGCAGGTAAATTGAATACTTGAATGATTGAATAATTGAATGTGCGGTATGGTTATTTTTCGCACCGCTTGGCGTGTTAAAAGACCGACGACATCCAAAAATTAGCATTAGATACTTATATTTATATATATACTGATGTCTATTTGTATGCAATATTAAACTAATTGTCGCTTTAAATCCATTATATTCAATTTTAGTCAGGGATATGAAACATACATGAAACAGTTATATTATCATGTTATTTAGAAAAATAATATATGTGTGTTTCCGGTTTCCCGACCGACCCTATTTTATATGCGCCTGCCCCAGCACTTTGTATTCCAAATCCAGATTACCAACCGTAATTGATTAAAAAAATAGAGTCTTTAAAAATCAGATTTTAAAAAACGCTCGTAACAATTCAATAGAAAACGCCACCTATCAAAGCGTTTTAAAAGATTTTTAAGTGCAGATTTTTACAGCATGGATGAAAGTTATCCTTGGTTATTTTAGCTAAATTATCTATACAATAAATAGTTTCTAAGGGCAGTAATGTGTTATAAATTAATGTAAAGATGTTCATATAAAAGCAATTATTTTTTAATTTCTGGGTGTGGAGACTGCAGACATCGTAAGTCTTTGAATAGGCCCAACAATCATTCTCATAATGATTTTAAAATGCTGCAAATGAAATTTGGAAATTAGCCTTAAACCATTAATTATGTATTCATTTTTTAAAAATATATTGAAATGATTTAATTCTAAGGCTCTCGTCTGACTCAACCAGAATTTTCTCTGTTTCTGAATTCAACACCCACAGTTACGATATTAATGTCTACTGTTTTGTCAGTTGACTAGGAAAATAAAACTAATTAATAACCACTATATATTATATTTGAAGTAATGGGTATTATTTTCTGTAAATCTATAGTGGCTGTCATATTTATATTTTCTATTTACATGAAAATAAAATCTTCGTATACATTCCAAATTAATCTTAGATAAGCTTTAATTTTGTAACAGTTGTCATTATCCACAATTGCTCCACCTGTAAAATACATTTTAAAGCATTTGCTAGGAAAGGTAAAAACTTAAAGCTCGTTTTTATTACCAAAAAAAAGCAAAAATCAAAGGCCTGAAGGGCCACAATGGCGTCGAGTTAAAGTTAATTTGAAGAGTAAAAACCTAAATAATTTTTTTAACAAGTGAAAAGCTGTCAATGTGACAGCTAACCGGGTTTTCTTTTTATATGCGGACTGTAACCATAATCCATGTCAACCCATACTGGTACTGTACCAGTTATCGGCTAAGACCAGTTATCGGCTAAACTGAGGGTTCGGGTTTATAGCATGTGACTATCCGAGATTTTTTAATTCAGTCGTCTGTTTCGAATGAAGAAAAGTAAGTTTGCTTGAAAACTTTCTTGAATATGTTTTAAACATAAGCTTTAACGATCATTGTTTACCGCTGATTTACATCTTTGCACTTTCAGCTACGGGGAAAGTGACGTAATAAGTTAAAAATAGAATATGACCTCTTTGTAATACGTTATTATATCCCTTCTTTAATTTGACATATAATATCAATACATATAAAATTTCTAAACAAAAGAAATTCTCTAAATTCTGAGAGATTCATGGTGCAGTTGAACGCCTGATTGCAAAATTATGTATTGAACAGCATACGTTTTTATGTATTAACGTATGATGATAAACGGATAATTTTATGAGTTTTGTTTATGTATAGTAACCCCTATGACCTATAGGCTGACCCCGCAAGGAACATAATTCAATTTAAACTTTGAAGAATATAAAATCAACATATGTATAGGGATATTACTGTGTTATTATCACGAAGCCGATAACTGGTACAGTAAATGGTAAAAACTCGGCAAATTCGGAGCGTGCTAAATAGCACAAAAACAATATGTTTGGGTTCTAAATGATGATATAATCTAACAGATTGATAAATTAGGAGTTCACCATTTAAAATATGTCGAGTTTTAGTCAAATATATCAAGAAATAAGGAAACACGAAAAGAAAACGTAAAATTATAGCCGATAACTGGTACAGTGCCAGTATCCAATGAAATAAAGTACCCCATATGCAATATTTTGCTAAAAAGACTTAGTTCAAAAGCTGGTATTTTTTCATAAATAATCAGAAATAAAAATCCTAGAAATATTCACACCTCTGATACATGTACAATTAATCTGCAAAAGAACAACTTTTTATCTATAAAACTGTAGGAATAGTTATCTGTACAATGAGGTTACTCTATATGCAATATTTTGCTAAAAATTGACTATCTTCAAAAGCTGGTATTTTTTTCACAAATTATCAGTAATCAAAATCCTAGCAATATGCACACCTCTGATATATGTATAATTGATCTGCAAAAGAACAACTTCTTATCTTGAAAACTGTAAGAGGAGCTATCCGTACAATGAGGGTACGCTATATGCAATACTTTGCCCAAAAATGACTAAATATTTTGATTTTTTTTTTCATAAATTATCAGTAACCAAAATCCAAGCAATTTTTTTTCATAAATTATCAGTAACCAAACTCCTAGCAATAAGCACACCTCTGATATATATATAACTGATCTGCAAAAGAAAAATTCCTATCTTGAGAACTGTAGGAGGAGTTATCCGTACAATGAGGGTCCCCTTTATGCAATATTTTGCCAAAAAATGACCAAGTTCAAAAGCTGGTATTTTTTTTCATAAATTATCGAAAATCAAAATCCTAGCAGTATGCATACCTCTGATATATGTATAATTGATCTGCAAAAGAACAACTTCCTATTTTGAAAACTGTAGGAGGACTTATCCGTACAATGAGGGTACCCTATATGCAATATTTTGCCCAAAAAAATGACCAAGTTCAAAAGCTGGTATTTTTTTCATAAATTATCGAAAATAAAAAAAAAATTAAAAATAGAAAATGTTATTTATCACATAACTAATAAAATTACAACTCATTACAAATTTGCTCACCTAATTCTTAAAAAGTTTTGAATTTCAATTGAAAATTTAAGTTTATAGAAATATCTTAGGAGTTAAAACTTTTTAGATTTTTTTTCTCTATTTATATGAAAATAAATATTAAAATTATTATTGTGTTTAATCTTATATATTGTATACTGCTGATAACCACTCTGTCTCTCATTATCAATTCCATCTAAAATTCACAAGGATCCAAATGACACGGGCCGAAAAGTTCAGGGGTAGATAAAAGAAAGCACCCATTCACGTTGTTTACAAAGTGAAAGTAGTTCACTAGTTGGTTTAAAATAACTTTTGGTTGTAGATGTACTTATCGCTCGATTAGGAAGTTTTGTTTCTACAAGATCAAACATTAGTGCATTGTCAATTTTCGATATGGATACAAAATAATCTATTTTGCAGGCTAGTACATTTCATAACCAAATTGAGTATGTAAGCCCAGCTATCGCATGTGTCTCGATGCTAGTGTATTCATCCGCTGAAACCGAGACATATTGTTTTCAATAAAATGTGAACATTTTTAAAGACGGCAACCATTTCGAATCTGCAAACTTGTTTTGTTGACGTACAGTTCTGTTCAAAATTGAAGTATGTCATCTATTTTTCTTCAAACACATACGAAAACTTTGCACTCATTTGAGTTGTTTGGTTCCTAAAAATGTAGCTTCCTGACGTACGATCCCTAGATGGCTTTCGAGCTTCGCTCGACGCCATAAAAACGACCTACCTACCCTATTTTAAAATTTAATGAAATAGGAAAAACACATATTTTTTTTTTGGCCTGACTTAAAATACTGTGCCAGAATTTTGTCAGAAAAGTTTTTTGGGGGCAAATAGATATTATTTAAAAATAATTTCATAAATACATATCAAATTGGTTTTGTCAGTTTGAACATCTATCCTTATAAATAAAACATTTTGTCAATAAACTTAAACATGCCTGCGAAAGAACGGGGTGCTTAGTCTTATTAACGTCATGGCGGAGAGTGCAAGGCGAGTTAACCATCGGGCAAATACTTTGGGTTTGACAACTTTGGTTTAAAATATCAGATAAAATATGCATAGGCTAGACGTTTTTGCAAAATGTCTTTGAATTACAATAAAAAATTACTTAAAATATGCCTCGGACCCCCCCCCCCCCCCCCCCCCCCCCCCATTGGACAAACTCAATTCACCATTAGACCTTCTTTGTTGAAAAAATCTCTGAATCCGCACATGATTAACTATTAAATCATGAACAGTCAATGAATGTAGTCTGTGTATATATAAAACGAGGAAGTTGAACTTGAATAAGGAAGGGGGATGTGTCCCCCTCCCGATTGTTTTTTATTCAAAACAGTTATTTTATCTGACATTCTGTTTGGGACCGTAGTAAAAATAATAATTGTCATGTTATAAGAAATATTATGTGTACGAATTGTATTGTTTATTGAACATGCGCAGAAAAATGTTTTGTAAACGTTAGAAATGGCGTTATTTGTAATGTGCTTAAATCCGCTAGCATCTGTGGCTCATCCTAACATAACAATAATAAAATTTGACTTAATGAAAGAACAAACTTAAAAGATATGAGGTAAAAAAAAAGTTTCACTGTTATTTTTTTCCAATTAGCTCCGACACTTCTCTTAATTATCCGCCATGTAGTTGGGATTTTATTATAATTCAAGAGTATAGGCTACGAAAGCATTTAAGAGGAATTTTGGACAAAGCATGTACAAAAATGAACAAAAAACAACAAGGTTCATGATTTTAAGCATTGTATCATATCAATATGTTAAGTGTAACGGTTTTTCCAAGTTACAAATAAAATAATCAGTTTATAATTCGTGAGTTCGCTTATGTTTCCTTCCTAAGAATCAAGTAAGAATTAAAAGCAACACTTACGTTGTCGATTTCTCGTCAGCAGACGACGCTACGGAACATAAACAATGTATGCTAGAAAACCAAACCAAATCCGGTTACCTAAAATCAATCCGGATTGTATACTTGTAAAATATTTTCCTCGGGCCTATCTGGGCTATATGATTAGAAATACAATCAAAGAATCAAGATACAAAATCACTCTATAACCAACTAGCTGTAGTCTATGGATTTAAACAAACAATTCTGTTTGCTACCACAGTCAACGACAACCACCTATCAAATCACTATAGAAATATAATACACGGTCAGCTGAAAGTCACAAAGACACTATGAAGTCACCAAGACACAAGCTACAGAAACAAGGTTAAGAACTGAGTGGTCTAGCTAACAATTCTGTTGCTTTCCGACAAAGCTCAAATCCCTGTTCTGTAGAACTCTAACCGAAGAGATTCACCAGAAGACCGTTCGAGTCGTTCACCGGCAGAAGACTGACTAAGAATGATAGGGTGGCTGTATATATACCCTGCAAGTTCTCACTGATTGGTCTAATCAGGCATCATTTCTATTGGGTATACTGATTATCACTGATTGGTCAAAAATGGAGGCAAATGATTGGTTAAACACAGGATACATTTCAATCCGGAAGTAAAATCATTACATTACCCACGCCTTCGAAAAAAATATGCGTCCTCGCATTCCAAAATAAAACATAAGTGTCATTGAAAACATTTATTAAATACTGATGTGATAACAGTGATTGTGCCTCCTACTAAACATTCGTGATTTTTAGTAATAGTCAAAACTGTCCTCAGTGATTTCTTTCACTGTTGCATTGTCCTTGAAATATTCCACAATTGTTTTAGTCACTTTGGTGTGCTTGGGGAAGTCTGTCTGAACAGAAGCATCAGAAGTCAAAATTTGAAGTGAATTGACAGTAGACAGGTTTTCGTTATTCAAAAGCGGAGTGAAATCTTTAGTTATTTCCTCTTGTGTTTCGGAATTTCTGTTCAAATCAGCAGATTTCCCCAAAGCAACCAAAGGAAATATCGGCTCATGTCTCTTTCTACCCGGAAGTACCGGCTTTGTTTGGCGACGGACTATTCGACCTAGCCCCAGGTCTATTTGATTTGATGTATCCGCATTACTTGGTTTTTCAAGATCACCAAAGGCATCGCTCTTTGCAGATTCCGACTTCTCTTTGTCAACCATTTGACTGACAGAGTTTGGTTCATCAACTGCAATATCTATGTCGGGATCCTTATCCCAATCGCTACTACCGGAATCAAATAGATTTAGCTCACTTCTTAGACTTTGTGAGGCAGCTTCAACCTTTTGGTCATGCATCATTTTGGTGTGTCTCCGAAGATAAAACATCTTTGTAGTCTTAAAGGGACACAACGTACACTTGATTGGCTTTCTGTCAATCATTTGTAGTCCACAAGAGACAAGATGGGTTTTCATGATATCAGGAGTCTCTGTACGATAGGGGCACATCGGACATTTCATTGTACAAACTTTTCTGGGAGTAAGCTTTACTTTAGGCATGATCTACAAAAACTAGAACTAAAATGAACAGTAGTCATCAAGATAGGCTGGTCGTTTCGTACGTCTTTTACTTGTTGTCATGTCACTGTCACAATTTTCGTCGTCAATCTGGTTGGAAACGGCTGCTTCCTGCTTATTAGAGGCAACTTCTTTGTATTGCTCTCCTCTCAAAACTTGTTTCACAACTGGTCGGATTCGATCAGTATGTATGACCTGATGTTTGCCTCTGGCACCACAATTGACTTTGTATGTTACGTTAGAACATTTTTCAATCACCTCAAAGGGACCCTGCCAGTAAGAAAAGAACTTAAGCGATGTTCCTGCTTTTCGCCTTGGAAAATACACATAAACTTTATCGCCTTTATTAAATGATTGCCAATTGAGTTTCCTGTCGTGGTACCATTTCTGCCTTTGTATATTGTCGTTCATCAATTTTCTTACGTTGGTATGGGCCTCTTCTAGTTTTTCCTGCAGTTCCCAAACCCATCTGTTTTGAGGAATTCTTTTCATGGATGATGGCATCTCATAAACAATATCAAGAGGTGTAGCAACTTCTCGACCTAACATCATCATGTTTGGTGTCGTGCATGTAGTTTCGTGGACAGCTGATCTGTAGGCCATCATTACGTATGGAAGGTGATCGTCCCAGTCATTGTGATGTTCATCAACATATGCAGATAACATATTGGCAAGAGTTTTATTAAATCTCTCAACCATACCATCCGATTGAGGGTGGTAAGGGGATGTATGAGTTTTCTTGATGTTAAATAATCTGCACATTTCTGAAAACAATTGGCTTTCGAATTGAACGCCCTGATCAGAATGGATCACACTGGGTGTCCCATATCTTGTAATGACTTCTTCCACAATTATTTGAGCAACAGTTGCTGCCTCCATATTCGCCATTGGAAAACTTTCCGTCCATTTTGTAAAGTAATCCGATACAACTAGTATATATCGGTTACCTTTGTTTGACATTGGAAGTTCACCCAATATATCTGTAGCGATACGTTCTAAGGGGGTACCGCAAGTGACAACTTGCATTGGCGCCTTCTTATTCGTTGTTGGTGCCTTGCGTCGTTGGCATTTCCCACAACCAGCAATGTACTGTTTCACGTCTTTCTGCAATCCAGGCCAGTAAAATTTTAATTTCACCTTTTCTAAAGTTTTTCTAAAACCTAAATGAGCAGAAGTTCGTTCGTCATGAAATTGACTAAGCACAGTTCGGCGCTCACTGTATGGCAACACAGCCTGATACAAAACTTTCCCATTTTTGCAAGTTTTCTTTCTAAACAAAACATCATCTCTAATCTCAAGAGCATCCCAATGTGCGCAAATGCCTTTAACAAATTGACTATAGCTAGATAGCTCTTCAGAGTTTGGTTTTATGCCCGAAGCAACCCACTTTGACACCTGAGCTATATCAGTGTCAACTGCTTGTTTGTCCTTCAACGAATCATCATCTTTAGATGGTGGGCATGAAATAGAATTCACCATACTCTTTTCTTCAGCGCAACACGTTTTTCTACAGGGTATTCTGCTAAGTGCGTCTGCATTTTTATGCTTCGTACCCGCTCTATGTTCAATGATAATTTGAAAATTACTCAGACTTTCAAACCATCTGGCAAGTTGACCCTCCGGATTTTTACAGTTCAATAGCCACTTTAGAGAGCTGTGATCTGTTCTCACTAGAAATTCTTTACCATACAGATAGTGTTTGTAATATTTGGTAAAGTAGACGACAGCTAAAAGTTCCTTCCTTGTGACGCAGTACTTGCGTTCTGCTTTTGACAATGTTCGACTAGCGTATGCAATCACCTTCTCCATACCATTGTGTACCTGGGAAAGAACTGCTCCAATTGCCACATCACTCGCATCTGTGTCCAGTATAAATGGTTTTGAAAAATCAGGATGCGCAAGAACTGGTGCTGAGATGAGTGCTCGTCGTAATGAATCAAACGAATCTTGACATGGTTTGTTCCACACAAATTTTGTTCCCTTTTCCGTCAGTCTATTCAAGGGTTTTGCTATTGTAGCAAAGTTTGGTATGAAACGTCTGTAATAGCTACAGAGCCCCAAAAAACTCTTTACCTCAGTAAGGTTTACGGGGATTGACCAATCTTCTACCGCTGAAATCTTAGATGGGTCTGTACTGATTCCGTTTTCAGAAACTACATGACCAAGGAACTGTACAGTTTTGTGAAACAGATGACATTTCTTCGCCTTTAGTTTTAAATTTGATGACAATAACCTATCAAATACTTGTTTGAGGTTGTCTAACATGTTTTCAAATGTTTTCCCAATAACAATAATGTCATCAAGGTAAACTAAACATATCTGCCATTGCAAACCGCTCAATACTGTCTCCATCAGCCTTTCAAAGGTTGCTGGGGCGTTGCAAAGGCCAAATGGCATTACGTTAAAGTGAAATAAACCCCTCTTTGTTGCAAAGGCAGTTTTCAGTTTGTCAGAGTCATCCATTTTAACCTGCCAGTAACCTGAACACAAATCAAGGGTTGAAAACCACTTTGAACCTGAAAGACTGTCTAAAGAGTCATCAATTCTAGGCAGTGGATAGGCATCTTTGACAGTGGTGGCATTTAATCGCCTGTAGTCCACACAGAAACGCAATGATCCATCTTTTTTCTTTGCCAGAACCACTCCTGAAGCCCAGGGACTTGCTGACTTTTCTATTATGTTTTTATTCAGCATTTCATCTATTTGCTTGTTTATTTCACTCTCCAAGTGATAGGGAACACGTCTAGGGGGTTCCTTCAAAGGTCTAGCATCTTGCGTGTCGATAGTGTGTTTTACTATTGATGTGCGTCCAAGATCTGTGTCTGATTTCGCAAATACCTCAGCGTATTCGATTAAAAATTTCTTTAAAGCATATACTTCCTTTGTTTTTAGATGCACCGTTGACCTTGCAAAGAGGTCCTGCAAATGTGATGGTAAATCGTCACAGACCTTTTCTTTAGGTTGAGAGGAATCAATCACTGATTCAACATTACTTAAATTGGCAATAAATGTACCTGGGTAGATTATCTGGTTGTCTTCAGAAAGGTACATCATTCTCACGGGGATCTCACCATTTTCAAGTAGCCAACTGACCTTGCTACTAAAGCTTTTCCAGATTTAACAAATTTTTCAGCTGGTTCCACTAAGCCCAATATTTCTTTGTTCTGATAGCTCTCAGGGAACCCCGTAACACAACAATAAGTAACGACGTCGCTTCTTGGAGGTATCGCTACTGTTTCTTTGGCTGCTATTCTAAAACAGCCTATCTTGCCAACAAATTCAACTTTGTAGCACATGTCCTGCACATTGAAATACCCATTTGGTACATCAACAGTACATTTGTATTTTTTCATGAAATCCAATCCTATGACCCCATCAACAGATAAGTCCGTAACAATAACTTCCTGGGTGTAAGTTGTTTCGCCCATATTGATGTTTATCAATGTTTTCCCTAAAACTGTAAGGTTTGTTCCACTTGCTGACGAAACTACTTGATCAGTGTGAAACAATACAGGTTTTGATTTGATGGTTTCATATACTCTACTTGATAACACAGACAG
This sequence comes from Magallana gigas, assembly GCF_963853765.1. Lineage (NCBI taxonomy): Eukaryota > Metazoa > Mollusca > Bivalvia > Ostreida > Ostreidae > Magallana > Magallana gigas. The sequence goes on along the minus strand of NC_088861.1, from coordinate 37,392,401 downwards.
TGTAGCCGCTGTGTCAACCAACAAATTTGTGTTAACACTATGTACGAGTGCTTTTACATACATGCCAGCTTCGGGATCATTTTGATGAATCCCAACTTGAGCACACCTAGACCTGATGCTCTTAAATGAGTTCTGTACAGGACGTCTTTTACCATAGGTATTGTTCCGTCTCTGAGACGATTGTGATCGAGAACTTCTATCATATCTAGCAATGTTAACATTTCCCTGTGGACACTCTGCCTGTAAATGATACTTTGATCCACATACATAACAGTTTCTGTTGCCAATAGGATTGGTTTTTTTTATATTTGTGGACGTTTAGGATATGTTTGACTTCATTGCATTAACTTCTTTTCGGAGGTTTACTATTTCGTTCTTAAGTTCTTCAAAAAGCTTATTTGAAGGACAATCTGCAGATGTCACTTGAACACTTTCAGACTTATTTGTTTGCAATGGTCTTAAATGAGACTCGGCTTCTAACATTTTACGATCTGATTTTACAAATGCTTCTAATTCTACAGCATGCCGAATCGCATCATTTAGGTTTAATGGCCTTGCTTGTTTTACCCGTAACCTCATATCGGAGTCTATAAGAGCATCTATGAATTGCTCCTTTGCCAAAGTTTCTCTAACATCTCCTGGAGCTGTAGGATAAGCTAGGTTAGTTAGCCTTCTAATTGACTGTCCGAGCTCTGGCAAAGTTTCTGCTGCTCTCTGTTTGCGCTCCCTCAATTGGGTTCTATAGAGATCGTTTTGATTTGAGGGTGGGAATCTTTCTTAAAGGGCAATCACCACTGTCGTGTATCCGCGCCGGTAGTGACATGTTTGGATAACGTGAAAATGGCGTATCCACTTCAAAAACAATGAGTGTTGTGTCCTTTTTTCTATCGACAACGAGGTAAATATTAATCAAAATATCGTAATAATCATTCATATTTTACTGAAGATTTTGCAGTTGAAAAAAGTGTGCGATATTTTTGTTCATCGTAAATAAAAACGACTTATTTGTAGTAATATCAATCATTAACGTGTCATTTAAACGCTAAAGCTAAGAACTATTTCTCGATTACGTAGATAATATAACACATACTAAAAATCTGAAGCAGCCAAAATTAATTTTAAACATTACATTAACCAAATAAAATCAAACTAATGTCTTTTTAATACATTAATATGTATAAAAATAGCAATAAACTCATGCACCTGCTAAAGAAGTAGTACGGTTTGGATAAATAAATTATTCCGGTTTGGATGCTAAAATATAAATTGTGCAAATGGTACGGTTTGAATAATTTAAAGTTATAGAATTTTTTTTTTTATTTTAGACATAAATAGAGCAGTTTGCATTTTATCGGTGTGCAACCGAAGATACATCTTTTTTAAAAATAGTGGATCATTCAATTATACAGCATGATGAAACCAAAATACTTGCACATGTTCAAAGGGGACTAAAACTGGATGACTAAGTTCATTTCTTTAGACAAGCATGTTTTTTCCTCTGATAAAATGGTATATTTAGTATATAATTGATCAGAAATTGATTATTTAACGAATAAGGAATCATTCTTTGACCGAGTGTCATGAGTTGATTATTTTGGTCGGGGCGTGGTCAAATCCAATAAAGCTCGAAACGAAATTATCACGTCACAATATCCAAAGAATGATTCCTTATTACTTATATTAATTTCACAGCAATTGTACGCTTAAATATTTGAATATTAATAAGCAAATGTCACTTGAATTTATTGGACTGAATATGAACAAATTGATACGTAGTGTTATCACATGAAAAAACACTGAACAATGTAAATATAGTTATATCAAGTTTTTTCTTTTACTTACATCTCAAAAGAATACTTTCTTTCATTCAAATTATAAAAAAAAATATGAGTTAAAACTCGAGGAACAAAATAAAATGTTCAACAAAAAAGTTTTTCACCTTTAACCTGAAAAGCAATACATCATATAAACACCTTAACAGACAACTATCTACTACTTTTATGGCAAACGACTATATGATTTTTTAGTTACTTCACGATATCGTGGAGTAAGTTGAACGGAGAAAGTGCTTGGTAATAATACTATGAACGTGAGCCTCGTTTATATTCAATTCAAAGCCAGTACATCGCTAAACGAAGAAAGTTCTACGAGTATTTCACTCCCAGTGATATAATACAAAGTACCACAGATGTCTGCCAAGTTAGAAATAGTTATACTTATAATTGGTCCAAAAACAAAAAAAATTCAACTGATGACGAGACCTACGTAAGCATCGCCAATTTATATGTACATTTTTTCAATCATAATTCTCACCAGAAAATCAAAACGATTAATATGTATCAATGTATATCAAGAAGTTTTTGGTGACTCATGCAGGAAATGAAAGTGGCGTTACTGCAGAAAAAGTACAAAACCCGCGTTAGTATTTAAGATGAAAGTATAATGATAAAAATTTCATAGTTAAAAATTTGCCAAAGCGCAGTTGTTAAACTGTTGTAAAACTAAAAAGTTGTTTGGGAACGTTTCAATTTTTAATTTAAAAAAATATATATATACATTTCCCAGTGTCTTTGCCTGTGAAAACACTACGTATCGATTTTGTACTATATAACCCATAATACAAATGACGCCAAAACGAGGCGCGCCGGCGGGGTTTGTTTATTTTTATTTAAGTATTTAATCGTACGATGGCTTAAAATTATATAAATATAAGTAATAAGGAATCATTCTTTGAATATTATGAGGTGATAATTCTGGTCGGGGCGTGATCAAATCCAATAAAGCCCTGAGGTGATAATTTTGGTCGGGGCGTGATCAAATCTATCATAAAGCCCTTCGGGCTTTATTGGATTTGATCACGCCCCGACCAGAATTATCACCTCATAATACTCAAAGAATGATTCCTTATTCCTTATAGACAAGTATGATGTTTGATAAGTTAAATACTCTGTATCAAAAGTGAATTATTTTTTTTCATTTTCATGAAACCCATAACAAATAAAAATTATAAAAAATATCCACGTTATCACGGTTTGTTCTGTGCAGTGAATCTATATATTATATCGTTTAATTTTTATAAGAGAAAAAAAAATATTTGTATCATTAGATGATTTTACAGACTTTAAACTTTTTAAAGTTGGAATAATTCTGTATTTGACCCAGACTGATCTCTTTTATTTTTTCACTTTTTAACGTTTAAAGCCGATAACGTTATAGAATCATAACTTCATTGAAACTGTCGTAAACACATGTTTTACTTTTTTGTGTCGGCAAAGATTTTGGTAAAGCTGAGTCTTTCGAAATTAATATCAATGGAAAGATTACTAGTATACAACAGACTTAACATATCTGTAAAGCACTCTGTATGCAATTTTTATAAGCCAATTGTAAGTTATTTGGAGCTTGTGTAAAATTGAAATTCAAATTACGATATATTTAGTTTTGCTGACTTAAATGCACAAGTCTTTAACGTGTATGTTTATTTTTTTTTAACTATCTATCACATGACGATGTCCATAATATTGAAAGCATGCTTTTCAGTGAGGGCATGTATATCGCACAGTAGCGATGCTATATTCTCTTCGTGAGGGGATAATTTAAAGAACTGCTTACACTCTTATACTAACCACATCCAAACCGTATCAGATGCGTATCCAAACCGTCCCTATTTTGAAAAACAAGGTCATCCAAACCTGTTCCGTTGTTCACAATTAGTCGACATAAACTGCTTATTTACATAATTCTAACATAAACTTCATAGAACTTTAAAGATTTCATATGCTTTTAAATAGATCTGACGATCTTTTTAATGTAAAAGTAGACAATGTAAGCCTTAAATAACACAAAAACTTATCAAAAAGCAAACGGAGCCACCATTTTCACTTTATCCAAACACGTCACTACCGGCGCGGATACACGGCAGTGATCACTAAAAGTGCATAATCGTGTTTCTGAGCGTAAGGCAAATTTCCTAAAACACCCTGAGCCTGACCTCTCAAGGAAACTGCTAAATAGAGTCCCTTTTCTCGCTCATTCCAATTATTAAGCATGGCACATGCATCAAAATGTGAACGATAATCCAACCAGGATCCTGTGCCATCAAATGTTGCAGGTTTGATATGTGACTGAGACTTTTTATCTCCTAAGTCTCTTGTATTCTTATTTTCATCAACTGCATTAAGCCGACCAGATTTTCTACGATGTGTAATGTTAATTTCTGGTTCGTTTTGTGATAATGGGGTCGACGCAAAATGATCTTGGTCGTATTTGTCATAAGGCGACCTTGCACCCGGCATCAACTCATCTTGCCATGATACTTTTGCAGTAGGGCGTGTTTTAGGCTTTACATCGCTGTGATAGTCTATAACTGAAGAATCTGACACAAATCCCGAATCTCGTGGTTTTTTACTCGTTTGTGGCTCATGAGTGTCAGCGTTAACTTTATCTATAGCTATAGGAAGATGACGAGCATCCTTAACGGTAATCGGTTCATTTACGTGAAAGCGTTAGACGAGGGTGTCTTCCTTCCACGTACATCCACCTGCGCCGGTCTGCGCTGCTCCATCTATCACCATGGTCAACCCTCTACAAAACATAACCCCCGTTGCACCAACTGCTGGGAGGATACACACTTTACTAGAGATTGTCCTAACAATAAAAGATGCAAAGTTTGCAAACATGAGGGTCATCTACCAGGCGACGAATCGTGTGAATTCCACGTTGAATCTGAAAACAATGTGCTTCCCTTCGCCGGGCGTGATAATTGTCTTTCCAATTTCTACCCCTGTGAGTTGAACGTGTTTGGTATCTCACACAAATCGGCTGAACATGCATTCCAGTACATAAAGGCAATGCGCAGCGGGGACATCCCTAGAGCAACATCAATTCAATCGGCTGCTACTGCACTTGATGCCAAAAAAATCGGAAAGCTAATCATTCCGTCTCCAAGCTTTACGGAAAAACAGATAGGCATTATGACAGAAATTCTGGAGGCAAAAGCTGATCAAATCCCCGAATTTTCTGATTTATTAAAAAAACACAAAAAGTCCGTCTTTGTTGAGACCACGTATGACGATTTTTGGGCATCTGGACTGGACAAAGAGGCCACCATCCACACTCGCGCATCCGCTTGGCCGGGAACAAACAAGCTTGGCATTATCATGTCTGAAATCGCTGGGCGCCTACGTCGCTCTGCAGGTCGTTCTCACTCTGCTAGCGGACCAAAGACCAGGACCGCGTCAAAGGATAAATCTAAAACTCAACAACTACAGATCTCAGAGATGATCCAGGACATTCGCAAGACTCAAAACTCTGGCGGCTCAGTTACCAAAAAAACAGCTACGACAAGCCAGGTTCGCGATTCGCACGCGCGCACCGCTGAAGGTTAACGCTGGACTCGATCCCTTTCGGACTCTTACAGGAACTCTGACCACTATTGTGATTTAAGGACTCAGATTATACGGTAAACTAAAACTACCTTAGACTTTTGTTTATTATCGATTGTTTCATGAGTAACATGGCATTGATCAATTTTATATCTATTAATGCAAGAGGCCTTAATACTAAAGAAAAAAGATTAAAGTTCTATAATTGGTTACATGATTCAAAGATAGATATAGCTCTCATCCAAGAGACTCATTTTACCCAAAAGAACGAGTTTAATTACAATTGTAACTGGCGAGGAAAATCTATTCATTGTTTTTCAGACTCTACTTATAGTAAAGGTGTATCAGTTCTATTTAAGAAAGATTTAGATATAGATATTATTAATAGGCACAGTTCTAATGATGGACGTAAAATCTTGATTAATGTAAAAATAGGCGAAACTGATTTAACTTTGGTAAATATTTATGCCCCTAATAATGAATCACACCGTATTCAATTTTTTAAAAGAATGAAAACATTTATTAATAATAACTCGAATAATATATCAAATACTATCTTGTGTGGTGACTTCAACTGTAAGCTGAATAGTACTACTGATAAGAGTTCAAAACTTTTGAAAGAAATTATTAAGCAAATGAAATGTTCAGATCTATGGGAAGAAAAAAATAAACACTCCGATGGATTTACTTGGTGCGATGCAAATAACACACCAAGAAGTAGGATTGATTTTGTATTTATGAGTGAAAACTTATCATTAAAAACTAATAATTTAGCATTACAAAAAATTCCCGGCACCCATTCTAACGGCAATAGAATGTCCGATCATAAATCGATACAATTTGATCTAAATATTTTTGATAACAAAAAGGGGGGTGGTTATTGGAAGCTTAACACGTCTCTTTTAGAAAATAAAGAATACAAAGAGCAAATTTCTGAAATCATAAAAAATATTTCCAACACGCATGACACATTTATACAAAAATGGGAAATTTTAAAGGACGAGGTTAAAAAATTCTCTATAATTTTCTCCGTTAAACAATCAAACAAATTTAAAAAGAAAATATTTAATATAGAAAAAGAAATTGAATACATAGAATCTTTGCCTTACAATGAAATTGATATGATTAGGAAAAGAAACTTAGAGACTCAGTTAAACGAATTTTATGATAAAAAGTCTAAAGGTGCTCAGATAAGATCACGTGCAAAATGGATTAATGAAGGTGAAAAGAACACGAAATATTTTTTATGTCTAGAAAAAAAACATCAAACACAAAACGTAATTTATGAACTACAGAATGAAAAACAGGAAAACTTAACAACAGATGACGAAATTTTAGGTGAAATGTGTCATTTCTATGAGAATTTATACGATACAAAAAATGTAAACGACGTAGACATTGAAAATTATTTAGAAACTAGTAATATTAAAACGCTTTCTACTACAGCTAAAGACAATTGTGATAAATTTCCAACCTTAGATGAATGTATTGATACAGTAATGAGTATGAAAAGTAATAAAGCTCCCGGGCTTGATGGATTGCCAGCAGAATTCTATCAATGTTTTTGGGATCAACTATCTTCACTTTTTTTTAATATGTTAAAAGAAATTTTCCAGTTAAATGAAATGTCTTTCTCTCAACGCCTAGCAGTAATCTCTCTTATCCACAAAAAAGGTGAAAAATATCTATTGAAAAATTACAGACCTATCAGCTTGACTAACACGGATTATAAAATCATTGCGTTTATATTTGCACGCAGATTGCAAAAAGTGATAGATGAATATATAAGTAATGAGCAAACAGCGTACATAAAGGGAAGATTTATAGGTACAAATGCTAGACTAATTCTAGACATTTTTGAATATTGCGAAAACAATAATCAAGACGGGCTACTCCTCTTTTTAGATTTTGATTAAAATTTTATATAAAAACCCAATATTTCGAATTAGACAAGGCTGTCCTATTTCAGCATTATTATATCTTTTCGTCGCTGAAATCTTATCCGATAAAATAAAAAATAATGGGTTAATAAACGGATTTACAGTTAAAAACTCAGAAAAAGAAATTAAAAACATCCAACATGCAGATGATATGACATTATCACTGAAGAATATAGATTCTCTCAAACAAGCCATTAAAACCATTGACGTCTTTTGCAAACTCGCGGGATCAAAAATAAATATATCTAAAACAGAATGCATCCTTCTTGGCACTCTTAAAAACCAATATAACAATGTTGAAGGAATACATGTAACGAACCAATCAGTGAAATGCTTAGGTATACACATTGGTCATGATAAGATTGAGTGTTACAATAAAAACTGGATGAAAATATATCATGAAATGGAAACGTTATTTGAATCTTGGAAAAAAAGAAAACTAACAATATTTGGAAAATGCACAATAATAAACACATTAGCAATTTCTAAACTTATATATGTAGCTAGTATTTTGGAAATACCCGACAATGATTTCATAAAAAATGTTAAAAGGCTTATATTTAATTTCATGTGGAATAAAACTGATAGGATCAAAAGAAATACCATCATAGGTGAAGTATATGAGGGAGGAATAGGTCTTGTTGATATAGAATCTAAATTTACGGCCCTAAAAGCTATGTGGATTCCACGTTTACTTAGTACAGAACACAATATTAAATATTTTTTTAACAGTTTCTGTAAGGATACAAAAATTGATATTGAATATCTGATGAAAACAAATGAGACGGTTGCCAAAGACTATGGTATAATAAACAACTTCCCAGAGTTCTACAAGCAAGCTTTTGTATGCTATAATTTATGTAAAGATGATACCCAAACCAAAATACCTGCCCTTTCTACCGAAGCTTTTTTATTACAACCTATTTGGTCAAATAAAATATTCAATTTTAAAGGTAAGACAATCTGCTTTGAAAATTGGATTAAAAGCGGAATTCTATATGTAAAAGATATTTTTGAAGAGAATGGAACTTTAAAAAGTTCGTCGGATATATTCGATACATTACGCAAAAGAACAAACTGGTTATGTGAATACAAAATAATAAAACAAATTTTTACCAAATTTGAACTCAAATACGATTTTTCAAAAATTCCATACTTACAAACAAAACAACTACAAATAATTTCCGATCAACACAACACCAAAACTTTTTATTCAAGATTAATAAAACGTAAATTTCAAGCACCTTGTACACAATCTAAATTAGAAAAAGAATTTAAGTTGGAAAGCAAAAATGTATGGAAATCAATATATACACAGAAAATTAAAAATACCAAAGACAAAGCCTTAGCTGAGTTTAATTACAAACTACTGAACAATCTGTTATGTAACAATCTTTTAGTGAGCAAATGGAATAAAAATATCACTGCTAAATGCAAACAATGTAACGAAATTGAAAATTCAAAACATCTTATTTTTGATTGTGTTAATGTAGTAAAAATTTGGAAAGTGGCTAGCGAGTGCTTAAATTTTGATATTAATTGGAAGCATATTGTTTTGGGGTTCTACCTGGAAGAAACACAAGTCACCAAATTATATAATTATTTTTTGTCATTTATTGCATATAGAATATACAAATGTAAAATGTATTGTAGACTTGAAAATTTACCCGAATCAATTTTATTGATAAAAAACTCATTCAAAGAGTATATTACGACACACTGTGCAGTTCTGAAAATGCTAAAAAACACAAAAGAAAATGAGCTTTTTCAACTGTTGATATCTAAACTTTGATATTTGTTATTCTTTTCAAAACAATAATATACCCGATACACATAGGGACTGTCTATGTGTATTAGCGCTTTACCCGGGGACGTAGTGAAGGACTGTATGCATATGTATGTGTTATGTCCACCGGGTAAGCCAGGGGTTCAACTTATTTTTACTACGTATACCAATGAATGTAACATTTCAATATATGCATGTATGATTATGTCTTCGGACGATACATTATATGTTAGTATGTATGTTCTATTATATTTATCACTGTGGGCATAATAATGAATAATGATTTCAATTGAAATTCATATCTATGTATAAGCTATCTTTGTAAATTGTTTTATATAAAATCAATAAAAGAATTTGAAAAAAAAAAAAAAAAACTTTATCTATAGCACTAGCGTTATGAATATTGAAACTTTCATCTTTTAACTCTTGAAGTTTTTGTTCAATAAAAGATATCTCTTTGTCTATGTCGTCTATGTTAGTCATAGCCACGTTTTAGATAATGCCACCATAAAATGTCATAAACAATCGTCGATAAAAATGAAACAATTACATGGACTTTATTCAACAAATTATAAAAACTCTTAACTTCACTAGCATGAAAACATCAAATAAACTGAACTTTACTTCATATCTATTTCACGACGATCACTAAGTTTGAAATAAAACAAGAGATTTTACTTGATATACAAACACCGCTGCTACCAAATTTGTAACGGTTTTTCCAAGTTACAAATAAAATAATCAGTTTATAATTCGTGAGTTCGCTTAGGTTTCCTTCCTAAGAATCAAGTAAGAATTAAAAGCAACACTTACGTTGTCGATTTCTCGTCATCAGACGACGCTACGGAACATAAACAATGTATGCTAGAAAACCAAACCAAATCCGGTTACCTAAAATCAATCCGGATTGTATACTTGTATAATATTTTCCTCGGGCCTATCTGGGCTAAATGATTAGAAATACAATCAAAGAATCAAGATACAAAATCACTCTATAACCAACTAGCTGTAGACTATGGATTTAAACAAACAATTCTGTTTGCTACCACAGTCAACGACAACCACCTATCAAATCACTATAGAAATATAATACCCGGTCAGCTGAAAGTCACCAAGACACTTATTAAGTCACAAAGACACTATGAAGTCACCAAGACACAAGCTACAGAAACAAGGTTAAGAACTGAGTGGTCTAGCTAACAATTCTGTTGCTTTCCGACACAGCTCAAATCCCTGTTCTGTAGAACTCTAACCGAAGAGATTCACCAGAAGACCGTTCGAGTCGTTCACCGGCAGAAGACTGACTAAGAATGATAGGGTGGCTGTATATATACCCTGCAAGTTCTCACTGATTGGTCTAATCATGCATCATTTCTATTGGGTATACTGATTATCACTGATTGGTCAAAAATGGAGGCAAATGATTGGTTAAACACAGGATACATTTCAATCCGGAAGTAAAATCATTACATTAAGTATGAATTCTCGCAATTGCGCGGGATATCATTTAGTTTTATATAATCTTACAATAATAAATATACTGAAAACGCATTATAACGTTTATATTTGCGTTCTTGGCGCATGAATTAGCTAAGTATATTCAAAGAAAATTAAACGTCGCAGGTTTCCATTGCAAACATAAGAAGAAATATTCTTTGAATGTAAATATAACCATGTGGAACCTTTAAATCAATTTACTTGCTAGTTTGAAACCTTATCAAAGCCCGTAAATCCATCTACTTGCCAAAACTTTGTTTGTGCAACTCAGAATTTTTTTTAAGGACAGATTCATTTTTTTGGTGTTGAACAGAGTCGCTATAGGCTGTATGTTGCGGTACTGTGGTCTGAAGGTATGGCGTAGGTTGTAGGAATAACCATTTTAGATGTTTGAATGTGATTGATCTAGGCTGTTATAATTGATATTTGGCACCGCACAACTTTGAACAGACTCGCTATGGGGGTGTTCATAGTCCAATAAAACATTGAACGTAGGCTAACACAATAAAGGCAGCTGTACTTGTACAAGAAATGGGATTTTTCATATGAACCCTTGAAAAAAAGTTATAGTGTTTACGAATATTGAGTTTTGGAGAAGTAAACATTGACGTATTGTGCGTGGAACCAGGTGTTATTCACAACAGCCATCACTGAGAGTCAGTTCCTCCATAGAAACAGGCAGAGTTTTGCTCTTTACTGAGTACCATAACCCTTCCAAGACATAGAGTACCGATCAGATCCAACCTAACAGAAAGTAAACCCCAACTTAACCCTGGGTTTACTTTTTGGGTTTCCTATGGGTTTCTTGGGTTAGAATCACAGTCAGTAGGATGGTAAGATCAAAGACTGTCCCGCTTCACAATTCAGTGCGTACAGTTGACCCCAAAAGTAATTCCCGAGAAAACTCCGAGAAAACCCAAAGTAATTCTAGAGTGAACCCAAAAGCAGACCCAGGGTTAACCCCAAGTAAACCCAATAAGTAAACCCGGGGTTTAGCTGGCATTTACTCTAGAGTTGGGTTTGGTCTGATCGCTACTGTAGCCTTTTGGCAACCACTCTCACGGTATGAACATACTTGATAAATGTATTGCTCTTATAAGTGTGTGAGCTCAAGTGCATACATATGTTTGAGAATAAGAAAGTATACGGTTAATCCATTGCTCGAGATCTGTGGTATATACTTTCTTTACGTTAGCATTTTTCTATATATGGTTCATGACTCAGCAGCACCTATTTTTTAGGACACTATTGTAACCAAATTAATTAACTGACCTCTTATTAATACATATTGTAATATTATTATTACAAATGTATCGCATTTGTAATATGCGTATCGATTATATGAACTGACGAAACCGAAAGGTGAGGTACAACGCTGGCGTCTGATAATTGCAGAAACGATACAGTGGAAGTTGGTCACGCACTGACTGCGACGAAAACAAAACTCAAACACCGTTGTCGTTCTGTTTCTTGTTCTCGTGGTCATTGTTTGTCGCAAAAAAGGCAATGGCCTAATATTTTTCGTTAGATGATTTATAAAAACTCATTGAATTAATTAAAATTATTCTATTAGAAAAACATAAACAAATATTGATATAAGAAAAGGTATCATTAAATGAAAGAAGTAAAAAAAAAGTTTCAAGATGACGAGAGCGAAAGTTGCAAAATATGATGCTAAAATATCCAACGGTCATCGCAAATTAATGATAAAATACCTCATAAACAATTTGATAAAAATGTGACCGATAAGCAAATAAATACTTTGTATCGCTATAGAAAAGTAAAATTATTCTAAGCTATAATATTTTATAAAATAGACACCAAATTCTTTTACCAACCTCATTCAACGAGTCACTAAATATAAAGGATGTTAAAGGACTGATTCAAGCGGGGAAACCACAGGCATTAAAATAAATTATCACTTTTCTGGTGTCCCTTTTAATTTGTTATATAATCTTTATTTAATACAAAGAGAACATTTAAGCCATATTATCTACTGTAATGATCAGACCCAACCTAACACTAGGGTAAACCCCAACTAAACCCCGGGTTTACTTTCGTTAAACTAAAGTGTGAAACACATCTTTTATCTTACCATCTTACTGCCTGTAATCCCTGCTCCTGGTATAGACACATGAAACATCTGCTTTCTTTCAGGGGTATACTTCTGATCATGATCGGGGGTTACGTTCTGTCTGTGCTCTGGGTTTACTGCAAGTTTTCTCTGGGTTTACTATGTGTCAACTCTAGTAAACCCGAAGTTAACCCAGAGAAAACACCGAAAGTAAACCTAGGGTTAAGTTGGGTTTACTTTCTTAGGTTGGGTCTGATTGGTACTGTATTCTTAAAACCTTAAAAATCTGTTTTACTTTATTTTTCTGTTCAAGGCACACAAACTGAGGAGGAAACTGGTGTTAAAGATATAGCGCATATAGGTATGATTTTTGTTTCAGTTGTATGACTTCTTTATAACTTGGTTTAAAGAGTGTACAAGATACGCTGATCAGGTTAAATACATTCAATGCGAGATTAGCAAAGTGCAAATTGATCGCATATGCATGACATTGGAACTTATTCAAACATAAGTGTTTGAAATTACTGTATTCATTGTTACAATAATTATTATTTATAGGGTCTTCAGCGGAAGACCATACTATTATTCTATTGTTTCTTTTTCAGGTTTCTTTTTTCTATTATTATTTTTTTTTCTTACCGATTTTTGTGCAGACGATTTCTCGAAGATGGTTCAATCGATTTTGATCAAATTTTCAAAACGTACGCGATTTTATCTAAAGTTGATGTTTTTTGAGCAATTTTCGAAAATACACTTCAGGTCGAAAGTTGACGATTTTTAAATGTCAATTTCGTCAGCTAGAGATCCAAAAAAACTAGAGGTACTGTGAGCAAGCTCACAATTGATACCCCCGCTAAGAAAAATAGTTTTGCTATTATAGAAAATATTGGATGAATCTATTTCACTGTCAATTTTCTATAAATAACAACTTCTCTATTTTTTAAATCTGTCAATGCTAATAGGAGTAAACAAACCAATTTCTTTCCTTTAATTCCATTTTATTCTAAGTTATCTGTTAATGCATGAGGACATTTGCATCCTTCCGTTAAAAAAACTTGATTCGAATTAAAACGAAATCCACATGTCAAGCAGCCATTTAATATTTCAACATTTTGAATTTTTGGTATACTGAGCCCGATTTTTTTCGATTTTTTTTCCTAAACATATTTTTGAAATAATGACCTTGAACTTCCTCAATTGACCTTAGGTCAAGGTCATGACACACCATGTGGTCATAAGCAATATTTGTGTGAAGACAGAACATTCAATGTTTCTCCATAAGAAAGATATGGACCGGATAAGAATTCTGCAATTGTTCTGCCAGTGACCTTGACCTTGCCCGAATGACCTTGGGTCAAATTCATGACACATCCTTAGTACATAAGCAATCTTTGTGTGAAGTAAGGACTTCCTATGTTTCTCCATAAAAAAGATATGGACCGGACACGATTTTTTTCATTTTCTGCAAGTGACCTTGACCTTACCCGAATGACCTTGGTTCAAGGTCAAGACACACCATTAGGTCATAAGCAATCTTTGTGTGAAGTAAGAACTTCCAATGCTTCTTTATAAGAAAGATATGAACCGGACACGATTGCACAGACGGACGGACAAGGTGATTTCTATATACCCCTCCCCCCAAAAACTTTGTTTGCGGGGGGTATAACTAGTAAGGATAGAGCGCTGAAATTTTCAAGAGTGTTAGACATAGCGTTTTTTGTCTTGCTCCTGGGTCACAAGAATGTCCTCCGTCACTTCCGGTCGTCACCGGAAGGAAATTCCAAAAGTGGAATTTTTCAATAATTTTTTTGTTTTTTAATATTTTTCTGTAGATTTATAGTGACCCTTTTACTTTTTAAGAATATGTAATTTGTATAAAAATCCATCGGCACATTTTCGAGATATTAAAGGATGGGGCCCAGGTATAAATAGCAGCCAATCACAAAATGCATAGGAAATTCAATTTTCTCTGCAGCTTTCAGTTCAGAGAAAATATTTTTAAATTACTTGCATTGTTCATTAATCAAAAAATTCTATTTTTTGTCGTGGAAGTAGATACTTAGGCAGTTATCAATTGACATTAAAAATTTTACAAACAAAAAATTATTAAAAGAGAATTCATCTTATAAAGTTCTGAAGCGGCTCAAAATTTCAAAATTCAAATTTCAAATTCTAAACTAGTGATTGACATTGGAGGCGGAGATAACCAATGTTTTGTTTACACAGGAAGTGGCTGTCGCCATGTGCTCTGTAGATTACTCAACACAGCATGAGAAATGTATCGGCAAAAATATTTTCCTTAGCATTGATTAAAAAAGCAATCCTTCACATGAATAACACTGTTGGTGTGATAATTATTGAAATTTATTAAAAACCTAAAATTAAAATAATCACATTGCTTTTAGTTCCACATAAAAATCTTTATGAGTCCGCAATAAAGATGCATAATGTCCCATCCATAGTCAATAATGCGAGTTAATTCATATGCAATACTTCCTATTTTAATAATATCGATGATGATTTTGGTTATGTTTGATCTCTCCCAAAAATTCCTGTGTCAAAATTTAAATCAAGCTAGCCAATTGTCTGTCCTTCCATTGGTGTGAGCTACTTTACTTTGCACATTCCACTAGCCACCATAGTTTTGTATGTGATGCAAGAACAACACAAGCAATGCTGACATTCTTCACTCTTCAGTCTCCCGAACCTGACTTATCACAAAGTTATCAAAATGTGGGTCACTGTCCTAAGAACTTTGTAATAAACCCGTTCTTGTTTTTATCAACAGGAACTTCATTTAAAATCCAACTCAGTGTCAAAAGCTAATGAAATGTTTCTCCATGACTTTTATAGTTACTTCCAAAGCTAAAATATACATTCTCCCAGCTTATTGTGATGTTCTGCCATTTCCCTCCTTTTTCACTCTGGTTCCTATAGTTCCCACCACAGGATGATTAATATAGGGTAAATAAGGGGTTGTCTGGCCTGATTTTACTTGGTCTTTGATATTGGACCTTTTATTTCAACCTAGTACCATTCTAGATTACTATACTAATGACCAGACCAATACGTGAAAATGTACCTCAGACCCCATTCTTTTTGTCCGTCAAATATGCAGCGGATTGAACAATTTACAACATATTCCTGAGATCAAACGACGCGTATCGCCTATACGGAAAATAAAAATTTACTCAGAACACGCTGCGACCCCCCCCCCCCCCTCCCCCGATTCACAAAACAATTTAACTTTTCTGGCCTGATTTTAACTTGATCTTTGATCTTGGATCTTTAATTTCAACCTAGTACCATTCTAGATTACTGTACTAATTACCAGACCAATTTGTTCATTTTTAACAGAGTTGTGGGTTTTTTGGCATTTGAGTTTAAGTTGGAGTGCTTGACATGTACTGTAGAAAACAATTCTTACCCCTGAGTCCTTCACTCATTCCTAATGAAAATTCATGAAAATGTATCTCGGACCCCATTCTTATTGTCTGCCAAATAATCAGCGGATTGAACAATTTAGAATAAATTCCTGAGATCAAACGGCGCGTATTGCCTGTACGGGGAGTTAAAATTTACGAAGTACACGGGATGTAAGCAGTCGTATATTATTTTTCGTGCATGTATATTTCTTGTTTTCCGTTTAGTCTGTATCTATGATAGCGTGTGAACTACTTATGAATGTTAAAACTGTGAAAATGACTGTCATCAAATTCGTTTTTTCTACATTTATAAAGATTTTATCAATCCAGTTGAAATAAAACAGTCAAACATAATAGTAAACGACACGCAAAAAATTCGCAACGCTGAAATACATGCGTAAAATGCATCAGTCTTTGATTTATATATAGGACTTCCCCTAATTGTCGAAAAAATCAAGCTCGGGCGTTTTCAACCCCTCCGGAAGCAACATGCATCAATATTTAAAATGACCTCGCATTGTTACAAAACCTAAAAAGTCAGACATCTTACACGTTGTTTTTCATCATATACTAGTACACAAAATCAGCTCGTGTCCCGGGTGGAAACACCCTAAATTATTTACAACATGATTATTCCAACACACACATCTTACGTATCTGTAATCTGTGATAATGCATTTGGTTAAAACCCCTGTCAAACCAGAGCTCCGTCCTCACGGCGATCCCGTGCGTCCTTAAAAAATGTAAAACGCCAAGGTAAACACAGAAGAGTCTCCTACAGCGCCGTAACGACACAACGCAACGGCATCTTCGTCCGTCGCAGTAGGATCGCCTTGGAACATTTTAGAACACCATGCGACGGCGCGCACTTATAACATGCACAAAGTACGCGCCGTGGCTCTGCGTTCTGATAAACACGCCGTAGAAGCGTAGTGAGGTCGCCATGACAGCGACGTAAGATCTCCAACAGCGCCACGAGAGCTCCGTCGGCGCGCTCAAGGAACGCAGCTAATCGCAGTGATAAGTCAATTGCGCTTGCACGGAGACCTCACGGAGTCCTTTGGGATCTTAATGCGTCTCTATCGCGCTCTCACTGCGCATCTACAGCGATTACACAAGTTGTTTTTCATTTGGCTGCGTTCACACTGCGACCCCAAAGAGCTGTTGCTGCGTTCATCGCACCCTTGTGCCGTTTCTTTTGCGTTTATACCGTGATCTCATGGCGTTTCTAGTAGGCTGTCATCAGGACCACGAAAAACCGAACAATTATGGCTGTTGTACAATAGCAAGCGATGTAATAATTAAAAACTGGATGTTGATGACTATGTAAAAAGTAGCATTTACTAATATTCTAAGACCTACCAATGGACGTAGATGAAATGCGTGCCATTTTTTTCTGGTGTTTTTACATCTTTTCTATGTTTTCTAACAACTAATAACGGATTATTTTTTGTAGACCTGACTACCAAAAGTTTTGTCCTAGTCCTTCACAAATTGTTTAGAAGTACTTATGTCTCAATTACAAAGTACCTTTTCATAAAATCAAAACAATTTTTTTTCATTTATTTACTAGTTGTAAATTCTTGTTTGTTTCCCATACAATTGTACAAATTAATATCAACCTACCAAGAAGTACAAAACGTCTTGTGCACGCAGTCAGCGCGCAAAGCAGGCCGTGGACGCGCGGTAAATACTCCTAATATGTCATGAGCGCTCGGCGGAGACTCAGCGAGAGCGCAGTTAATTGCAAAGTAGAACTCTGTGGAAACGCATTTACACGCCGTGGAAGCTCTGTAAGAACGCCTCGGTCCCCGTCAGGACGCCGTGATATCTCCACCTGTACAATTTTCAAATAAAACTCTACATTTTTCTGAATTTTCGTTGCGATCATACGCTGATTCCATAAATTTTACAACACCGTGAACACGCCGTGGATCGAGACGCAGCTTAGTGTGACAGGGCCTTGAACCTCTGTCACACCGGAGCTGCGTCCTCACGGCGATCCCACTGCGTCCTTAAATAATGTAAAACGCCAAGGTAAACGCAGTACTTAGAGTGTCATACAGCGCCTTAACAACGCAACAGCATCTTCGTCCGTCACGGTGGGATCGCCGAACACCATGCGACGGCGCGCACTTTAAACATGCACAAAGTACGCGCCGTGGCTCTGCGTTTTGATAAACACGCCGTAGAAGCGTAGTGAGGTCACTGTGACAGCGCCGTAAGATCTCGAACAGCCCCGCGAAAACTCCGTCGGCGCGCTCAAGGAACGTAGCTAGTCGCAGTGAATCGCCGAACACTTCTTCTGGGGAAAAACAGTCCTAATCAGACAGCAAATACATTATATAGCATACAGACTTTTATTAAAATATATATGATTTATGTATATTATATTGAAAATTTAATGCAATTTGGTACACATGTTTGTCATAATTATATCTAGGTCAAGGCTAACATCGGGTATGATCAAGCATTTTTTGACAGATTTATGTGACTTGGACATATTAAATTTCAATTATTTGTAGTTTTCGTTCATTTTCTTCGCGGATGTTTCCAAAGGAGGAGGGGGGGGGATAAGTGTTTTACAAACATCTCCTGTTTGTTGTTGATTCTGAAAGAATATGTGAGTTTTAAAAAGGTTTATGCACATTCGGTGAGTATATGTTTTGATTGGATTCGGACAGTTGATCGTGTAGAGAACACATGATTAAAAATACTACTTAGTAGATTAGGGAAATTTTCAAATCGAATATTTGCATATTCAGCCACACTCGAATAGTTGATACATAAATTATATATATATATATATATATATATATATATATTAATAAAAGTCATTAATATGTTTTACGGTGCAACCGTTGGGGCGAGCACAGCATGTGACCAAACAATGAATTATGATAAATCAATAAAATGAACAACGTAAATGAATTTGATTGCAAAATAAAATAAAACATACATACTTTTCAGTAAATTTTCATTATTCATAGTTTATAAGATTTGTTATAATTTATCTATTTATAGGTAGAACAATAGTTTAATCTCAGATACAATGTTGTTGAATAATAAAGATTTCAATATAAATGTTCATTGCACTGTATCTCCTCTTATTAAGTGATTGTAACATCAACTCATCCTTTTTTTGCAGTAAACTTACAGGTAAAAATTGACTCATCGTATAGCCCCCCCCCCCCCCCCGCATTTTTTTGGAGTGAACATAAAGAAACCACTGAACAGTAAAAAGAGCTGAAGGATTAGAATTTTCTTGGGTTTTTTTCTTATTGCTTGTAAAGATTTTTTGGATGAGGCTGCCATCCACCTATCCACACCCTTTTTGAAAAAAGCGATGCTACGTGTACGTTCCATGAAATTATCGTAATTAGTGAATAAAATAAATATGAGCATTCATCCAATTGAGTGCATGTTACAATTATTTCCTGTATTTGAAGAAATGACCTCATTCTTTAGCTTTGCAAGATTTTGAGAGGATTTTGCTAATTTCACCAGATTTGCAATAACTTCAGTTAGAGTAATTTCCCCTTATTATAAAGTCAAAGTTCACGTTGGTAAGTGTAATCTGACTCTTTAAAACCCCCCTGAGAAATAAAAGTACGCGAAGTATACTGTTTAATTTTTTTAATTAAAAAGCATGATGATTTTAAAATTACACATCTTATATGCTTCTCAAAAGTTTTACTGGCTTTGATTCTTGCGAAAACGTGAGGTTGGAAACCATTGGTACTATGAATTGTGGGTCAATATTTACTGACGCGGAAAAAAATCTCTCGGATCAATGTGTGAACCTTTGTGACGTCACTCGATTATTTTTGATTGAGAGTGTACTGAGGTCAACTTCAGAAGTAACATTAAGAGTATATCGTATACATCGTTATTGTTTTTATTGTCTTTTTGATTCTCGAGAGAGTGTGAAGTGATAAAAATTGCCATGATTACAGAGAACTACTGGGACAATGCATTACTGGTCCGATTTACTGACGCCAAAAAAATCCGTTGAATGAATGTGCAACTAGTCCGAATTTTCTATTCACACACGCATTGCCGATAGAGCTCGCTGCGCGCCGGCGAGCTGCGCTCGCTAATAAAAACGCTATGAAAAAACTTTAGGACTGTTCCACAATGACCATGTTGACATCAGGCGATTTCAACCCCCTTCTTCGCAATCACGTACTTTAACGCATATTCCCGTTACCCTGTAGTTTTGATTTTTATCTATTACTTTACGATTGAAAACTTAAAATTTGAGAGTTTAAAACTTAAATTTTAAGCCATTTCATTCATCAAAATGTCTGCACGAAGAAGTATTTGTTACCATTACAGCGATTCGAAGTCGTGAATTGCGGGTCACATCAGACGCGTTAAGCTTTACGAGGAATCCGTGCAAGATCCGTGTAGAACGTTTCCTCAGATTAATAAGAATTCATTACGAACATTTAACTCATAGAAAACAATAAACACTGTAGCCCTACTAATCTTTTAAGCAAACTTGTAGTCTTTTTCCACAAGCAAAAGAATAAGACAGTTTTAAAACGGAGGCTGCCAATTAAGAATGTCTATAAAGTTTCCGTATGGGTACAATATTCAAATACGCAATCCCTTATCATGTTTTATATGGTTAATAAATTATGACTTCCATAGGCAATTCAAATCAACTATGTGGCACTTTTATTTTTACGTAACGTCATTTTTTTAATTTTCAAAAAAGTCATTTTGTCCGCGGCTTTTTTCGAGAACGCTTCAAGATAGATTGTGGAATTTTTTTGTGCTTTTATATATATATATATATATATATATATATATATATATATATATATATATATATATATATATATATATATATATATTGTCTCTGTAATAAGGCTGGAAATGAAAATCCGTCACTTCCGGTCGAAAGCGAAAGTAAATCGCTTTTTCGAAAATTTAAATATTCGATCAATTAAAAACCGTATACGTATAAGGTGAACCTAACACTAAAAACCGTTTTTAAATTGCACGATGCATTACATAGATATTGGGGTTTAAAATTTGACTTTTCCAGAAATTTTGATTCCGTGTTCTAGGTTTAAAAAATAACGTAAAGTTAAAAGTAAAATTAAAACGTACCAAAAGTAATTCGATTTTTCTAAGTCGTACTTTTAGTCTTTCTTGAAATCGTAATGGTTTATGCTAATTCGTAATCAGAATCATTTGGATTTTGTTGCATCGTACCAAGAATTATTCGATCTTTTTTATCTTTTTGTTTACGTTACTATTGTTATACATGTATTGGTTTAAGAATGTTACTTCTTACGGGAACATCTAGCTTTACTCTTGATATTAACGGAAGACCAAGTCGTTGCATTATCATTATTTGGAATTTATGGATTTAGCAAACTTTTGTTTTGAGTTTATGGTATTTTCTTCTTTTTTTTTCGGGATTAGATACTGAAAACAGAATGGAACCTATCGGTAAGATATATATATATATATATATATATATATATATATATATATATATATATATATATATATATATATATATATATATACTGAAATAAATGAAAACACAAAGATCGAGTAAAACATAAGCGCTTTCATTTTCTTCAGATGTTTTACAATACTAACATGGAAACGTTTGTTATGACGTCATAATAGTTAAACGGCGTCTTCAAGTCTCTGAATGACGTCATATTTTCCCTATTTTTAGATATTACAATACTACTAAAAATTGATTATATAACACGGTTAATACATGAATAAAACATTTAGAATACTCAGATGTTACATTAAGCTATTCAATTTAGGTTTAAAAGTTCTTATAAAATGTTTTTCTTTATCACGCCTTTCAACAGTATTAGAATTGTACATTTTATAGAACGGAAAAGCAGTAAATGATTTTTTCCGCACAGGTCAAAGTGTTCACTAACTTTTATATATATAATATAAACTCGATTATATCGAAGTCGTAGAGATCAATGGATTAATCTCGTTATATCCGTATAACACGAATTTGTAATAATTGTAGCGAATATACTATATCAATGTTTTCTTTTAGCAGACTACATGTTTTGATAATTTTAATAAACAAAGTGTAAATTGAAGAGTTTATGTGAAAGTAGATTTATTCAAACTATTATGTAAAATGAGTAGATCAAACTTTTTTACCTGTAAATACTGTAAATAAAATTCTTTAAAAGTGTTAAATGTCGTTATTATTCACCTCTACGGGTCACAAAATCAGTTTGCTAAATCTGTCATATATTCATTATATCGAAATTGGTAATACATGTATAGGTTAAATTTTGTTGAGCATTTAACTTCCGTACATACGTGTTTCTGCTCTATCCGTTTTTGTACTAAATAACGTAAATTTCGTACTTACCGCCACGTGAAATAATTGCTGTCTCGAGGGGACAATGACGATAGCCAGTAACTAGGTATATTATATATACTAGTGGGACAGGAATACATGTACATGTAATTTTAAAAACCAACCGTTTACATATTAGACATAAATTTGACACATTAAAAAAAAACAATCAAATTAAAGAAAAACAAAACAATGTAAAATTATGTTAACATGGAATAATCGTCAATTGATAGTTTGATACGTACTTTTAATATTATTAATTAAAGCTAATTCAAAAATGGTAGCTAAGGGTTTTGCATGTGTATGAATGTTAATTACTCTTTGAAACAATTTTAAGCTAATGGAAGCGATTTTGATCATTTTGTGTCTGTTTTAGGACAGGAAAGTGAAGATGATATTGAAGGGAATACCACAGCAACCTGATTGCCGTCTATTGGATATTTCTCGGAAAGTCGTATCGGCTGAAATTTTTGTTTGAAAATTACCTGTAAAATTATTTATATTCTTTTCCACTCATTCCTTTAATTTGAATTTAAAGAAGTGCAACCAATCTGTCATAAGTCATAATATCCTTTTTACATTATTTCTTTGGAATTTTGAAAAAAAAATAAAGAGAGGACTAGGGCATTTGTGTCACAGCGCCATAGTTTGCATAAGCCCTTGTATACGTTTATTCAAAAGGTGTCGATTTTGCCTTTATATGCTCAATGACATTACAAAGTATGAAAGTGGACCACATTTACTACAGATCGTAACACTTAAAACACAATCTTTACACAGGGACACTGCCAAACGTATATATGTAAAATACCTTTTACGTATAATGGCAAATGTCCTACCAACCCAGTTTTATGGTAAAATATGTCCCCTATACTCGCTTTGTAGCAAATTAAAAAAAAATATACCGTCTTGTGTCTCGCCTAAATTGTCTTATGATTAGGCTCAAAGAAACGCATTTACAATGTTGTTCTTTTAAAGCTCAAGTTTATCTCATTTTTTGTACTTGCAACAATATCACTACAGCGTTAAACATCACATTTTAAACTCGCTTATTATAAGGTCGCCATTAAAGTAGAAAAAATCTGAGATATTCAGAGTGCTATATCCGGAAAAATGACAGGCAAATGCAAACACGAAAGTGTTTATTGCTTACTTACAGTGTATGTGTCCTTTTCCCGAGGATTAATTAAACAACTTTAAATCCACGATAAGTAGAATGATATGCTGGAGTCTATACTTTCATTTTTTTTTTTTGGGGGGGGGGGTACGTTGTTGTTTGTACAGTTCCCTCATTTCTTAAAGAAAGACACTACATGTATATATGCTTTTAAAAATTATTAATTTTCTGACTAACACTGAACATTAAATCTATCAATTTACAATATGTATAACATGTATTCGTTGTATAATTTTGTGCGTTTCATAGATTTTACTTCCATATCTGTACATACTTCTCCACTTTTTAATGTTTTACAGTTTGTATATACATGTATTCCGCAAGCATTTGTTTGCCACCTTTTTGCCTATTGTTATAATTTTGATATTGGATTGTTGTACACCGCTCCGAAGGAGAAGGGGAAAAACTGTTCAACCTTGTGTGTGTGTCTGTCTGTCTGTTCGTTTTAAAAAAGTCGCATTGTTCTCAGCAACCATTCATTGCAGGTGCTTGAAATTTAAACACTCTCTTTGCTTAGGCATGCCGTATAATAGGATGCATTTTTGTACCAATCGGAGGTCAACTTCCTGTTAAATAATGACGTTGTCTATATTTAGCCTAAATTTTCAAACAGGTTATGGTCAAATTTACATTGAAACTATTTATCGCAGATGCTTGAACTTTGAACACACTATTTGTTTAGTTATTTATTAAAAGCATGCTATATAGTAGGATACATCTATATATGCATCAGACATTAACTTTCAGTTAAATAATTTTTAAAATGATTCAGGTACATTAATTTGTTGTGCCATTTTATAAAAGAGTTGACATAAAATATGTTTTTCACCTATTTATTTGATTTATATGCACTCACTGGCAGTTTATGACGTCAGAAGTGACGCTATTTTTATAATTCAATCAAAATCAGTCAAAAATTGACATTTTTCTTATTTTTTTTCGATTGAGAAATATAGAGCGACTCTTTGAACAAGAACGAACTTTTTGTCACGTATAAGTATTGGAAAGATACATATTTGGTGAAAATATTTTGTTGGTCCATTCAGTCGCTCAATGTTTCCTTAAAGAAAAAATGCTTCAAAACAAGCCGTTTTATGCTAAAACTGAGAAAATGGCGGGAAAAGGTAAACTTTATGATGTCATGTTTTTAAATTGTAGGGACTGAAATCAAAATGAAAATTATGAAAAAAACTTCAATTGTATATTTGTACAAATTAAACAAAAAATAATAGTAAAATTACAATGTTCATTTAAGGGGGCCATTTTAGGCTCAAACCATATATAGTCCTTTGTTTATTTTTAGCAAACATTTTCAAACAATCTTTCATCGAAGATTTCTGTGCAACTATTTATTGCAGGTGCTTGAAATTTTTATCAACTCTCTGTTTAGGCATGTCATATGGTTGGATTTTTTTTACCCAATCAATCGTCAATTTCCTGTTAAATGACGACTTTTTTTTAATTTTCAGTCTATATTTTCAATCAAATTTCATGAACGATTTCTTAGCATTAATTTTTATAGATGTTCCAAATTTAATCACATTCTTTGTGTAAGCATGTTATTTGTATCAATCGGAAGTCAACTTCCTGTAAAATGCCGACTTTGCTTGTTTTTTACATATATATTTTCATCAGAGCTTAGGTGTATTACTCGTGTACACTGGCTCACAGATATCTTGTTTCATTTGAATTATAATGTGGTGTGATACACTGTAAAGATCATTGTGATATTGTTTTAAAAGTTATATACAGTATTGTGTAAAAATGATATTTTCTTTTCTGATTTGTATTCTATTATAATAATTTCCAGTCGTTACTTAAATAAATGATAATTTCTGCCATCTATCTTTGTCTTTGTATGAAGGAAGTTGATACATTAAAAATGGAATATTACCAAGCTTGTGCAAAAGAACTTTAGCGTCAGTGAACTTAACTTTGAATTAATTACACTGGAGAACATAGTCTATTCTTATGCCCCCGCTCCAAAATAGAAAGTGGGATATTGGGTTTTTGTGGGTGTGATTTTTTTTGCATTTAACTCAGAAACAATTTATCGCAAATGTCTTAAATTTTAACACTTTCTTCGTTTGGGCATGTCATATGATGGAATCCCTTTTGTACATGTACCAATCGGATGTCAACTTCCTGTCTGAAAAGGTTTATATCGTTAATCATAATTTTCAAACATATTTTTGTCAAAGACCTTCAAGCCAAATGTAATACGTTTATAGAATTAATCGGAAGTGCTTGATATTTTAACAAACTCTTTGTATAGCTAGGCATACATGTACTATATGGTGGTATCTTTTTTGTGCAAAATAGATAACAACTTCCTGTGAAATGACGACGGTTTTATTTTCAGCCTTTATTTTTATTAGCTCACCTGAGCTGAAACCTCAAGTGAACTATTCTGATCACATTTTGTCCGTCGTCCGTCTGTAAACTTTTTTACATTTTGAACTTCTTCTCTAAATGGCATATCTAATTTCAACCAAATTTGGCACAAAGCATCCTTATGGAAAAGCAAATATAAATTGCAGAAATAAAAGTCCGATCTGTATTCAAAGCGGAGAAAACCTTAAAACTGTATAAAAAGGGGGGGGTGCATTTTTAAAAATCTTCTTCTCAAGAACTACTGAGTCCAGTTCAACGTAGTTTAGCATAAATTATCCTTATGGGAAGGAAAATATAAATTGCAAAAATTAAGGGCTAATTCTGTTTCAAATCTGAGTTATTACAAAAATAATAATAAAGGAAAGGAGTGTTTCAATCAGTTTAATAGCTTCGGGTTCGGCATCCGGTAAAATGGGTAGGCAAGAATTGGCCTGGGCAAAACAAAAGATTGGCAGTTATTAATCTGCCAATCTCATTAAAATTTCAGGATATTTGATGGACCAGTATATTTGTATTCGCTGTAAATATTGCTGCAAAATAATGCGTATTTGGAATTGACGATTGCCGATCTGCCCCGGCTTTTATTTTGCCACGGCCCGGGTTTGCATACCAATTTTACCAAGACTCGTATTCCATACTTCTAAAACGAGGTTCTTTGTTTAAAGCAGCCATGACATTATACGAAAAAGGGTCGATCTGACTATGATGAATTTGCTTGTAGTGCAACAGTTCGCGTATGAAGGGACATTTTTGAAACATGCAAAATATATTGGTGCCAATTGTGTGAGGTAAATTGAGGCTATAGTTCGTCCCAATATATTTATGCAGCATATTTGAACGATTTAAAAAACAATACACATACATGTGAAAGAAGTGCACTTGTAATAGTTAAAAGGGATAAATTCCAAGATAATTTCATTGACACATAATTAACTGTCACTCAGAAAAATTCAAAGGAACGAAAACAGATTCCTTACGGAGATTTATAATGGGGAATGTTTACATCTTTACTCCATTCGGAATACACTCGGAATACATTGCGCAATTTCTCAACGTTATCATCCGGGCTTGCTGCATTACAAAATTTCCGTAGACATCACATTTTTAAGCATTGTATTGAAACCTGATACGTTAACAGGGGCGTTTCGACTGAGAAATCTTGGAAATGTTTTATACTTTTGAATGAACATCATTTGAACCCTGAGGTATTTATAAATATCAAGCAATTAAGAAAAATGTGAATCCAAGCTACTTGGGACAGACTATAAATATTTCAATGCGTTGACAGTTTTCACACATGACGTTGGTGTTAGCTTGTTCTGATTTTCTTTTCGTTTTCATTAGTTATGCTTTGTAACCTGGGAACTATCGTCTGTGTTTCTTGATTTTTACGTATCAAATCAAACAGAAACTTCGGTAAATCAAACAGTTAACTATTTAGCTGCGCAAATTAAGCAAAATCTGATGTATCAAACAAGTACTGAAATACAATTCATTCTATCGGTAATTCGGCATTACCTTTGGGGTAATGGTAAATTAATGCAATAGGTTTTGTTGAGATGATCGGCATTTTTTCGCGTTTATTCAGTTTAAATAGAGTTTGATATCGCTGACGGAAATATTTAGGTATATACATGTATCTATATGATTCATTTCGAAAAAATAAATTGTGTTCTTTATTTGTTATAGTGCATGTCTATTGTGTTTAATTGTTTACAATTTCTATTTACTAACCATATTTGAGTGTTAAGCTTCGAATTATAAGCAAGATACACAGATTTGCTAACAATTCTATGTTTGTACACAGATCTTAAAAATTAAAGATTAAAAAAAGTAAAAAAAAAAATTGTCAATATTTATTAAGAAAATTTTCAAAGTCTGTTTTTCCAGAAACCAACTTTAACAACTTATTGTATTGTAAACTTAACCTTTTTTCGTCATTATTACTCCTTCTGTACATGTGATCCTTGACTGTGTTTGTGTACATTTGTATAAACTGATTTTGAACCTCAAATACCAGTGAACTGGTCTTGAGTGAATAAAAGAATTGAAAATCTTAGGCCATTCTTTTTTTCCATTTTAAATGCTGAATAGGAAATACCAAGTTAAAAATCTTAAGCTGAATGTAATAAACTCATGTGAACAAAATATGACTCAAACCTAGGCGAACTGTGAGCTCTGTGTCTTGCTTATAATTCTACAATTGACGCTGAAATTTTGGTCGAACATTAGAAATTCTCTATGAATTAGAGTATGTTAAATACTTGTACAAACAAAATAAAAGAATGATATTCTGTATATACCTACTCTTTGGGGCCCCCTCTTTATACAATAAATAATGTGAAATCCATATCAATTTTGATAGTTTTTCAGACACGAGTAAATAAAAACGACATCTTTAAAACAGTTTCCATAGTTCTGACACATTTCTGTTGCGGGGATAAAGTAATTATCGCTATTCCTAAGAAAATATCACAGTGGAAAATGATCCTGGTTTGTACGCAAGGTAAATAACAGTCATTTAATTATAATGGAGAAGACAAATTAAATTTTTGAATGTTTTTGATTTGAGGAATTGAGCACATTGAGGTACAATTTTCTTCTTCACATCTATACATTTAGGATTTTTTAAATAAAAAACAATAATTATTATATATATTTTTTTAAATACAATAACTAGTAAGTAGTTGATGAAAAAAATGTACCTATATGCTCTCATATATTTTGATTGCTTTACAAAGTGTGGGGGGGGGGGGGCAGAACGAAAATATAGGGAATTGGAAGTTAACAACTTAACAGTGTACCCCTACCAAATGTTTAGTTTTATATCTTGCGTAGGATTTTCTTATTCTGGTAAAAAATAGTATTTCATGAAGGTATACTGTCAAAGAGTACGTGTATGCAAAATAAGTGAAAAATTCGAATACTTTACAATATTTATTGTTTGTTATTCTACCGAGGGACCATATGGCACAATATCTTTTGAACGCCCATTGTTGCTCAGGTGAGCGATGTGGCCCCATGGGCTTCTTGTTTTTTATAAATTACGTCAGTTTTCTCAGCAACTTTTATAAGCAGCTGCTTGAAATTTGTACACGCGTTTTGTATAAGCATTACATATTGTGTGATTTTTATTTTGTCCATAAGACGTCAACTTTTTGTTCAAAGACAAATTTGGTTTTGTTTTTGTTTTTTGCCTGAATTTTCAAACATTTTTATCAAGAAATTTTCCGCCAATACTTATCGCAGATGTTTGACATTTTGACACACTTTTTGTTCAGGTATGCTATCTAGTGAGGTTTTTTTTTATCCATGAAAAGTCAGCTGTTAAGTGTTGAGTTTGTTTATTTTGTATACTCGTATCAAAATGTTGGTATTACTAGTGAGCCTTGTCTCACAAATATGTTGTTTTTCCTTCTTCGTTTACAAAAAATATTAATTTTAACTTTTGGACCTACAATGTGATGAAGAGCATTCATATATGTGCACACCTCGAAATCAATTTAGTTTACATGCATTGCACGTAGGCCATACAGTTTTTCAGAGAATATCCGATATAACTAAATGAAATTTACTTTTAAAATGTTTTATCTTTAGCCAAGGAAATAATTATTAATTTGGAACACTTGATTGTCTTCTTCTTTTTTTTGTCTTTTTATTTCTTTTATTTTTAATTTCACTAGACTTTGACCGCGCGTGCACAGGTTGACATTGCATATGATACCTGACATTTACAAAATAGATACAACCGTACTGTTGACATTTACATAACCAGGCTTTCAGCCTACAATAATGCTATTGATTTCACTACACTCTGCTTAGTTGGAAAAATCTAACTTTGTCTCAGGACAGGCCTACACAACAGTTAAAATGCATCCCTGGTCCCGTATACCCGCAGTGTTGCAAAAAATTGCAGAACCGCTCCGAAACGATTTTGGAGAAAATTAATGAAGCTGTATTGAAAATAGCAGTTAAATTATTCATAACATATTCAAAACATAACCATTTTGAGGCTGTAAATACCTTTAATCTAAAACTTTAATTCACATTGAAGAAATAAACACTTTTTCACCAACGTTTATTACTCGCTTCGAATTTACACACCATGCGGACATTCAGAACTCTCGGGATTTTTCATATTGAATGCACTGAGTTACAGTTTATCTCCCGTATTTCCTTTAATAAACAGAATATATGACAAATTTTCAATAAAAAGAACTCGACCCACAAACCATGAAAAATGGCCTAGTTTCAAATATTGAAAATTTTACCATCATATACTCTCTAGAATATGTGCTTCTTGGAAATGTTTTTCTTTTTTTAATATCTCTCATAGTTTTCTTGTAGAACGTCGTTAAATATGGTGTTATAAATTGTCAAGTCGGCTTATTTGCATGAAAATGATCACGATGCACAGTGCTGTGTACATGAATGTGCATCATTCAGCATGGGATTGAAAAATATGTGTGCAGGGAAATCAAAATAAATAACTGTGTTAATAATTTTGTTTATTGCAATATGCTGCGGTAAAATTACAAATAACAATATGGTTAACATGTTATATCGAGGGTCTTAATTTACAAGGTACATAACCATGGCTGATGCACTAAAAAGCATTTATGATCTCAATTATAACAATACAATTTTTTTTTATTCAGAATGTATGATTAGAAAGGATTAATTGTATAATCAGTTTTTAAACTCAATTAAATTATTCAAACTATCCTTCTGGATGCTCTTTATTGATACACATGGACCATATGTGCACAGCAACGAACTAAATCGACACCGCTTCCTGTAAAAACATTGTCGACTCGAATTTACTCGGGAGTTTTTGACAACAACATTTGCAGCGAACATCAGTATTCTAGCTACAATCCACATGAAAAGTGTAAGTATTTTAACATCAATATTTTCTTAATTTAATTTGTCTATTTTTTATGAAGCTTATAGCTTATAGAAGGTTATTTTTTATTAGCTTAATGCATGATCAAGTCAGTCGGTGTCGATAGATAAAACAACACATATGCTGAGTTCTTAATTATTATATTATCCATAACCCAGAAATAAAAAAAACCCAATGATGTGTATTAAATTGATATAAATAATATTTGCCAGGAAAGATGAATAAATTAAATGCCAGTAGATCATGGTTGATTAGCTTATGAAAATTAATTACAGGAGTAACAGGATATGTATTAACATGCATTTTTTCTGACATTACAGTTATTACAATTATATAAACAAAGTATTTGAGTATTAAAACATTAAATTGCTGCAGTAATAATACATTGAATCATTTACTTATCAATTGTTTATGCATGATAATAGTGATAACTCTCTCTCTCTCTCATCAATAAAATACATGTATATGCTCATTCATTCATTCATTCTCTCTCTCTCTCTCTCTCCACACTCTCTCACATCAATAAGATATATGCTCTCTCTCTCTCTCTCTCTCTCTCTCTCTCTCTCTCTCTCTCTCTCTCTCTCATCCATACAGATTGAACAATTAAACAAAACATTAGTTTATCAAAGTCAACATACAATGAAAAAACAGAACAGTACAGGTAAATGTACAACTTAAACTGGACATACTTGTCACACATCTACTCCTCTGGTCCACTTTCATCACTTTCACTGGAGCTGTCAGAGTCATCCACCAGTGTGGCATCGTCAACAAACTCCCCCCAGTCTCGCACTCCCAGTTTCTCATCTCTTTGATGGCGAGCATGTCCCAGATACCAAAGGATGGCAGCAACCTGGGAACACATACCCACAACACGAGCACCAGCCCTGCACTTGCAGTACCAAGCCTTGACTTCACCCTCACCATATTGTATCCACAGTAGGTAGGATCTTGATGACACGTGACGACTCTGCAGTTTTACACGAAGAAGGCCTGGCTCCTCTCTGTGGACTTGGATGCTGCAGTCTCCCTCTATATGTTCTTGGGCGTAGGATGGTGATAGACGCAGTTGGTATACACCACATGTGATGGCTCTAAGTTGTTCCTCATCCATGTTTGGAAAGTCCATCAAGTCATCAGCCTCCTTCCAGCATACTGATCGTCTGTCTAGATGGTTTTCTTCTATATGGTGCTGAAGGGTATTCACCTGCTTGGAGAGAAAAACCATTTTTGCACCAAGGGCCTTGTCTTCTTCAGTGTCTCCACTAGCAAGGGGTTTTAGGTATCTGAATTAAAGTAAAATTGAAGTGAGTAATGAGTTTATCATGTGTGTATTTTTTAACTAAACTGTATTTAAAAAAATACAAGGCTTAAAAGTTATAAGAAGAAAAATCCCTTATCTATTTGATATAACTGTATTACATATTCATAGCAAAATAATAGAAATACATGTACAATTGATACTCAATTTTTTAAAATATTTATTAAAAATTTCAAATCTAGCAAGTTTGAGTTTTGATTTCATAAATAAAAGACCCAGTAGCTTTTTATATATTTATAATATTTGGTAATAACTTGCCTATTGCAAATGGCACACACAATTCTGACAAAGTCACCAATGTAGGGAATTTGACTGGAAGGTAGGATGTGTCTTAGGTAACGCCATTGCTTGATCCTAGCGTTGGCAGACTCAACAACCCAACGTATCTGTGAAACATAATATGGAACATATAGTCATAATTATTAATAGGTTTTTCTTTCATTTCTCAAACATAAATGGTACTATTTAGGTTAGAAGGTTATTTACAAGCGTTAATTTATTTTACAAATATATCTTATATTGAAAGATATACTGATACTAATTATATTCCATACCTTTGTCACTAATCGACTGGTGTTTGCATTTTCTGTCGACATCTGCTTATCTCCTTTGTTAAGGAATGATGGCATTTTGGCATTAATCCCCATCTGCTCCAGACAATCCAAGGAATCCCTAAACCCACGATCAACCACAAATGTGTCCTCCTCCTGTACCCAGCTCCGAATGTCCTCAAGGTTGCTGTGCATTATGTGGTTAAGGATTGTAGCATCATTGTTTCTAGCAATATAAGGACCCAGTACTGACACAAAGTAACCTGTTGTGGATACAATAATCATTGGCTTCACCAGTGGCCGTCCTTTGTGAAGACTGAATGACTGTCGTTGAAACTTGAAATTGCCACTTTTGTGTATATATATATATATAAGTACCATCAAGGACAAGTATTGCTGGCTGGGAAACTGTATCACCAAGAATCATCTGGGCCAGAGGTCTTGTGTGCTCCTGAATTATCTGTTCCCTGGTAACATGTCCAAATCCTAGATTTTCGGCTACAAATCCACCATTCATCAGTACTGTCCGTATTGATTTCACACCTCTATGTACACTGGATTTGGATATGTTGAATAGAGTGGACAGAATTCGATTTGACTCCCCTCCTCTTAATTTCATTAAAAATATGGCCAAGGTTGTCCGCACTGTTCTTACTGGAGTGACCTTCACTTTCCCCTCAACATATTTCAGTAAGTCCTCAAAGGCTGTTTTTGGAATTCCAAGCAGACTTTGGTAATCTGTTGAAGCAAGATTCCCGCGGCTATCAAAGTCTAATCTCGTCCTCTCCTTCTTTAAAACCTCATTCCGCAAAAACTTAACTAGTTCTGTGATTCCTGTCTTATTAAACAAAGTAGAATCAGATAAAGGATTGAGATCGTCTATGTTCTGTTGTAGGTGGTTTGGACAGCAGCGAGCTCCAGCAGGGATGATGACCTCTTTAGTAATGAAGATGTGATGTCTTACACCTACTGGAACCACAACCAGCTTTGGACCTTGGCGCTTGCACATGCAGCATGAAGCATGTCCTCTAGATGTGCTGGGAAATGGGAGAGGAATGGATGGAGGACTGAATGGAGGAGCTTCAGTGGATCACTGTCGTGTATCCGCGCCGGTAGTGACATGTTTGGATAACGTGAAAATGGCGTATCCATTGCAAAAACAATAAGTGTTGTGTCCTTTTTTCTATCGACAACGAGGTAAATACTAATTAAAATATCGTAATAGTCGTTCATATTTTTCTGAAGGTGTTGCAGTTGAAAAGAGTGTGCGTTATTTTAGTTCATCGTTAATAAAAACGACTTATTTGTAGAAAAATCAATCGATAACGTGTCATTTTAACGCTAAAACCAAGAACTATTTCTAGATTACGTAGATAATATAACACATACTAAAAATCTGAAGCAGCCAAAATTAATTTAAAACATTACATTAACCAAATAAAATCAAACCGATGTTTTTTTAATACATTAATATGTATAAAAATACCAATAACTCCATGCACCTGCTAAAGAAGTAGTACGGTTTGGATAAATAAATTATTCCGGTTTGGATGCTAAAATATAAATTGTGCAAATGGTACGGTTTGAATAATTTAAAGTTATAGCATTTTTGATATTTTAGACATAAAGGGAGCAGTTTGCATTTTATCGGTGTGCAACCGAAGATACATCTTTTTAAAAAATAGTGGGTCATTCAATTACACAGCATGCAAAAGATGTATTTAAAGTCAGGTGAAAAGAACTTAATATACAGAAGATGTATTTTTCTTTCCTGTCCGACATTTTTATAAACGTGATGAAACCAAAATACTTCCACATGTTCAAAGGGAATGAAAACTGGATTACTAAGTTCATTTCTTTAGGCAAGCATGTTTTTTTTCCTCTGATAAAATGGTATATTTAGTATATAATTGATCAGAAATTTATTATTTAACGAATAAGGAATCATTCTTTGATCGAATATCATGAGTTGATTATTTTGGTCGGGGCGTGATCAAATCCAATAAAGCTCGAAACGAAATTACACCACACAATATCGACAGAATGATTCCTTATTACTTATATTAATTTAATTCATAGCAATTGTACTTTTAAATATTTGAATAAGCAAACGTCATTTGAATTTATTGGACTGAATATGAACAAATTGATACTTAGTGTTATCACATAAAAAAAAACCACTGAAAAATGTAAATATAGTTATATCAAGTTTTTTTTAACTAATAGTTCAAAAGAATTCTTTCTTTAATTTTGAATTATAAAGAAAATATGAGTTGAAACATGAGGAACACAATTAAATGTTAAAAAAAAAAAGTTTTTCACTTTTAACCTGAAAAGCAATACATCATATAAACACCTTAACAGATAACTATCTACTACTTTTATTGCAAGCGACTTCATGCATATGATGTGTTTTTTAGTTATTCTGAAATGATATTTATAATCGTGAAGTAAGTTGATCGGAGAACGTGCTTGGTAATAATATTATGAAAGTGAGCCTCGTTTACATTCAATACCAAGCCTGAACATCGCTAGACAAAGAAAGTTCTACAACTATTTCACTCCCAGTGATATAATACAAAGTCCATAGATGTCTGCCAAGTCATATATTTACTCTTTTGTTAGATATAGTTTGTCCAAAAAATTCAAGTGGTGACGAGACCTAAGTAAACATCGCCATTTTATATGTACATTTATTCAATCATGATTCTCACCAGAAAATCAAAACGATAAAGATGTATGACAGTATCTATGTATATCAAGAAGTTTTGGTCACTCGTGCGGGAAATGAAGGTGGCGTTACCGCAGAAAAAGTACAAAACCCGCGTTAGTATTTAACATGAAAGTAAAATGATAAAAATTTCATAGTTAAAAATTTGCCAAAGCGCAGTTTGCTGTTGCAAAACCAAAAAGTTGTTTGGGAAAGTGTCAATTTTTAATTTAAAAAAATAGACAAGTATGATGTTCGGTAAGTTAAATACTCTGTATCAAAAGTGAATTATTTTTTCATTTTCATGAAACCCATATCAGGATACCAATAATTAAAAATATCCACGTTATCACGGTTTGTTCTGTGCATTGTATCTATATATTATATCGTTTCAATTTTAAAAGAGAAAAAAAATATTTGTATCATTAGATGATTTTACAGACATTAAACTTTTTAAAGTCGGTACATAATTCTGTATTTGACTGATCTCTTTTGATTTTTTGACGTTTTCACGTTTAAAGCCGACAACGTTATAGAAGCATAACAATTGAAACTGTCGTAAACACACGTTTTTTGTGTCGATAAAGATTTTGGTAAGGCTGAATCTTTCGAAATTAATATCGATGGAATGATTATACAACAGACTTAACATATCTGTAAAGCGCTCTGTATGCAATTTTTATACGCAAATTGCAAGTTATTTGAAGCGGTGTAAAATTGAAATTCAAATTACGGTATATTAAGTTTTGTTGGCTTAAATGCACAAGTCTTTAACGTGTATGTTTATTTTTTTAAACAATGTGACTTCATATGTCTATCGGATGACGATATCCATAATATTGAGTGAGGGCATGTATATCGCACAGTAGCGATGCTATATCCCCTTCGCGAGGGGATAACAAAACGAACTGTTTACACTCACATATTAAATACATCCACACCGTATCAGATACGTATCCAAACCGTTCCTATTTTGAAAAACAAGGTCATCCAAACCTGTTCCGTTGTTCACAATTAATGGACATAAACTGCATATTTACATAATCTTAACATAAACTTCGTAGAACTTTAAAGATTTTATACACTTTTAAATAGATCTGACGATCTTTTTCATGTAAAAGTAGACAATGTAAGACTTAAATAAAACGAAAACTTATGAAGAAGCAAACGGAACCACCATTTTCACTTTATCCAAACACGTCACTACCGGCGCGGATACACGACAGTGGTGGATTGTGCTGGAACCTGCTGTACCCTGCTGGGCATACTGGTTTTCCTTTTGATGTGATGCTGGCACATACATCTGCATTTGTTACAGAGAAAGTCACTGTTTGATGGAGTCCTTCCTGTTAATTTGGCAATGAAAGCTCTATTTCTAGACGATATAATGTGCCTATCCTTCTGTCTTACTCTTTTAGGACAGTTGAAACAGCCGTAGTGTTTCTGACCAGAACCTGGCATTTCTGAAATATTTATTTTAATAAAATACAATGTTAAGGGAAAATATAAAAACACACAGTTATGTATTATACTCTGTCTAAAGTTTCTGCTTCCACCATTTTTTTCTTAATATTTTGATTATCAATCAATTGTAATACCTTTTTTATCGAATTACCAATCGCGGGATCGGTCCATTTACTGAAATGAAAAGGGTCCAGATTTTCTGTTCTTATATGCCCTTCTTCTGTTTAGAGTTTTAATAAACAACCAAAATAAGAAAGTCTACGGGGATTTTGCATAATATTGCAAACAAAATGAGTACCCAGATCAGTAAGTTGAAAAAGTTTGCAAGGTGTCCCAAATACTTTGGAATGGAGAAAGATTTAAACATTTTCCATTATTAATTTGTTTTCTTTCATGTTAATTTTTCCAGGTAAAAATTGTGAAGAATCAAATTGTGAATGACAAAATTATAATTTTCCCCTTGTTTCAATTTGTCAGGTATTTGTACCGGTATTATCTTTAAAATTCATAAAAAATGGCTGGAAACTGTAACATGAGACAGACTATAAAATGTATACAAGAATATGCTGCAAATCATTTATAAATTTGCAAATTTTATGTAGCTTAACAATAACACATAAAAAAAATGGGGGGGGGGGGTGTTACAATAAGCTGATATTTTGATATGCTGTTCATTTTCTTTTTTTAATTGATAAACATTTCCTGTTGTCAAGTTCATTTCCACAATATTGAATAAAGGTAATTGTACAGTGTAGTATAACGAAATTCATTTTCATTGGGTTTTTTTTAATATAGTTAAAATTTTGGATCCGCACCTGTAGGCCAATTCGAGTTATTGCCCTTTATTGAAATAAAAAAAAATAAACAACAAACGTATATATCACATAGAAAACAAGGTATGATTAAAATTAATAAACAACATTTATCTCTATGTGTTCTTTATCTGAAGTAGTCATACGAAGTTTTTCTCTCGTCCTTTTGTATGAGTTTTATTGTCATTTACAAGAACAAAAAGTGAAAGAAACTTTTTTTCTTTTCATTATGAAAAGTTCATATACATTTTTTTTACTCTAATTGGCATTTGTCCATGTTTATAAAATGTTTGATTAACTTTAAACCGACGAATTGAAAATGGATAAGGAAATAAAGAGTGTAACGTTATACAGTATAGGTAATGCTACTCTGCTAAGTCCGAGCGTGTTGGTGTATATGTACATGGGTATGAGAGTAGAAGGACGTTATGAACTTGTACGAAGCACAGAAAATAAACTGTCTGTTATAAAATTATACATGCCTACTATATACATGTATACACTCTATGACTGATATTAACAAAAAAAGTAAATAAGCCAAGAAAAAAACCGACATGACTCCCCGAGTGCTCAAAATGTGAACAGGGTGACGTGACTTTTCTCTTCTCAAGTTTGTTTAATTATTTACAGAATATATTATATAAAAATTTCAATTATAGAACAAATGATCGATAGAATAATGAAAAAAACCCTCACCTTCAACTTTTATGAATCCAGTAAAAAGGTTTGCTTTCTTTCGTGTATTCGTTACATAACGCTATTCTTTTGATCTTGACAGCTAGCAGCTTCCAGACGACATCTTTGATGTTGCCGCAAATGTTGTATTTATTTTTTCCCGATATGAGCGCATTGTTTACGGCTTAATATTTTGAATGTAATTTATTCAATTGATGCTTTATCTTTATTTTCTGTAATAAAATTGAGCCGTAATGAATGCGCTCTTGGTGAATTTTACGACTGAATTTAGTAAAACTTCAAGGTTTTCCCGGAAAATGGTGAACCGGGTAGGGTTTGGGCAATTAGTGTTCATTTGCAAACATCCGGTGAAAGGAAACTAGTGCATATTTTGATTTGGACTCTGATATAGATGGAAAATATTCCCCTAGAAATGTTCTAAATCTTTGTGTAATTTTTTCAAATTTACTAGGCCAAATGAGGGATGTTGTGGACCGAGTTCTTTACACGTATTTGTATTATCGTTTCTAAGTTTATCCATGCAAATGTGATATTGTGGAAACATAAACTAAAGAGCCTCCCATGATTTAGCGTGAATGTAATGCACATGCGCAAGATTATAAAATCCCAAAAATTTAGATGATTTCCGCATTTTTTAAAGGAATTTTCGTTGATTATTAATTAACGAAGCTTGATTGAAAAAAATAAAATAAAAACAAAATGGTAATCCTTAAGTACCAATGATGTTTAAAATATATATATAAACAAAACATACAACTCTTCCGATTTCTCGGTATTAAAGCCGAAAAATTCGAGTCTATTTTTGTAAGATAGTAGTATAGATAGCCGTACGCCAGACTTTAAGTGTTTTCCACAATAGCTCAGTCAAAATATATGTTTACTTGCCAGTTTTTTTAACATGATCGAAAGAGTTTTATAAAAAAAAATTGTGTATTTTTCATTAGACTTATTACTTTAAAATTGCAAAACATTCTAGTACAATTTTAGTCGTTTTGTTGTTCTTGTGACGATGAAAGCTTCATTGTTTTTGTGCGATAAAAACGACTACAATTTGGTTTATTTTCTAAAGCATGATGTACAAAGACGGAGACAGTAGTTATTTGAAATAAAATACAGATCTACTGATTTCGTTAAAACAGGTTAGCCAGAAAAAAAACCCATATTTTGTGGCAGCAATACGATTTTACCAATAATCACTGGCGCTTTATTTTTAGTAGAGTTATTTCTATTCACAGCAAAAATGAATGGTATTTCAGTTTCTGTGTGTAGAAAGCATGCGAAACATATTAAACTTCTAAAACAAATTGCGGGTTCGTTCATAATAACCAATAGCTAGCACATATAAGCAACTTTTTTTTAAATATTATTCTCATAAGATTGATTAGTTACATTAATGAAAAATTAATGTATGCTTCACTTTTTATCCAGATATAAGAACTAAAGTACATTAATGTTTATTTGCACTCTTCATATGCACAAGAATTAAAGACAAAGCGTAAATAATATACTCGCTGGGCAATGTAGGGAAAGTAAACAAGTCTTCAGTAAAATTAAGTGGTCAGAAAACCTGAACAATGATGTATACTATAAACATGATTTATGTATTTTGCTTATGAAGTACAATATACATGTAGTAGTATTTATCTCAATGTTAAAGGTTACTTTAAATCAGTACTTTGCGTATCTTATTTGGAATATTAATACACCCAACGCAACAAATTGTTCGGTTATCCTGTTGTTGTTGTTTTTTTTTTTTTACTTTTACATTCTATAACAGTCTTTTTGTCGGTACATCAATCAGTCAATCTGTAGGTCAGATTTAGTGTCAGTCAGACCGTCAGCCAATTAATCCTTAATAATTCAATCAGTTAGTCCGTCGGTTCTGGGTTTTTTGTTCTAATTTTTAAGCGCAGCCTAAGTAACGAGGATGTTTCTTTCACTTTAAAATACACCAGAGTTATTCAAGTTTCAAAATGATCCTATTAACAAAGGACAATGAAAACATTCTAAAGATTACGTGGATAATGCTCTACTGATGAAATGGCAGAATATTCATTAATTATACAACACCAAAAAACCAACAACAAAAACACTAAAAGTCCATATCAAAACTTCTGTAATTTGCAATGATTTCAAGAAAATAAAGGAATCAGAATCTCCTGGTACCGGATATGTGCAATTATACACATTACATGTATGGTTTTATACCAATCCGTGATGCAGTTTAAGAGCAGCTGAGATATCAAAGAAAAGAAAACAAGTATTCCTTTTAAAGGAATGATCGGCAATAATAATATATTGATAGCAAGAAGCATTCA
The DNA here is from genome assembly GCF_963853765.1 of Magallana gigas. Classification (NCBI taxonomy): domain Eukaryota; kingdom Metazoa; phylum Mollusca; class Bivalvia; order Ostreida; family Ostreidae; genus Magallana; species Magallana gigas. The sequence goes on along the minus strand of NC_088861.1, from coordinate 37,351,576 downwards.
ACATGATCAGTTTGATGTAAAAAAAATTAAATAATTTAAAAAAGTACTGCATTTTTAAAACATATAGAATATTTTGAATCTGTACACCATAATTTCACCATTATAAACTGTCAACAAATTTAATTTTGAAATAAATTTGGGGAAAGCCGTTCGAAAACTCCTTGTCTAGTTTTATATTTTTAACGTAATTATTAAATGTTAATGTATCTTCTTCTTGAGAATACTGAGTAGGGCGCTAAAAGAGCATTAACACGTATACAAAAAAAGAGTTGTATTAGAATAATTTAATGCGACTGAAAACATTGAATGTCATCATAACTTGCTTTTGAGGTCGCATTATAACATAACCTTGTTTATAAATCAAACCGTCTTCCTAGCTACTATTATGCAACATCAATAGATCGAGGTCAGTTCATGGAGCATCTTCTTATGATTGAGGTCAGTTCATCGAGGTCAACTGCATTACTGAATGAAACTTTCGATCGAAATTCTTACGCGTGAGACAAAATGTGCATTCTTGAATTAACAGGTCGAACTGTATTTTATGTATGTTTGCATGTCTAAAGGTAAATGAATTGAAATAAAACTGAGTAAAATGTTATATAAATACTAAACCAAACTTCAAGTTTTTATAAGAACTACTTATGCAAGCGGAATGTGTGCGCACATGGAAGCATTTGCCGGATGCCTCATATGGACACAATAGTGATCGGCCGGAGCCGATCACAAAAAAAAGAACAGGACCAGAGTACTGACTGATTGACATATTAAAGGACTAAAGGGCCGACTGACTGAAATAATGACGGACTGACACAAACTTTTATAGAAGTCAAAAAACAGTATACACCTCATAATTTGTTGCGTGGAATATATTAAGATTTCAAATACGCATAAGACGTATGTTTCAAACTACCGATCCTAATCAATTTCTTATATTGAATTAAATAGTATTACATTCTACTTGATAATAAAATAATTTACGATATGCCTTTAATTTTTATGCACAAAGACATTCATGTACTTTATTTCTTGTTTTTAGAAAACAAAAGAAACCAATCAATGTAACTTATTAATCAATAAGAAAAATAGTAAACAAAATCATACATGTGTTAGATATTATTAATCACGAACTAACAAGCATATTGTTTTCACAAAGTTTAATATTCCAGCATGCATTCTACAAATAGGAATAAAAATATGTTTTATATCTTTCCGTGAAAATAAATCAATACACCAAATTAAAAAAAATACAGAAAGAGTCGCAAAGAGAAAGCGACGGGGATTATTGATACAAGCGTATTACTGTAACAATATACATTTCCGGCTAGCCGGTTTTATCAAAATCAGTATATCTGTATTTTTTTATTTCAAAAAATTGTTTCCGTCTTTGTTGTACAAAGTGCTTTAAAATACCGAAATTTAAGTGGTTGGGTTTTTTTCATAAAACATTGAAGATTTAATTTTAATAAAGGTAAGCAGACAAATTGAATAACTCGCGTTAGCGCGTTATAATAATTTGTCTGCTTAATTGACGGCAGTTATTGACACGACGACGTCAAAAAAAAATCATTTGATGCTTATATTTACATTCCCTTTCTGATGAAATTAACTATTTACTTAAATAAATCGATACAAATTGCAGATCACTGAGGGAGTTAATTAGTTAGTAACAGCAAAAACAGCTGTTATATAAAAACAGCTTTAAACTGGTTATCACATAAACTGTTGCATTCAGATCATGAGCAGGAAAATATAATCCATGAAAAATAATTCTTCAAATTTTGCTTTAAATATTAATATCAATTTCTTTGTTGAATAATTGTAATTTGGTGCTTTGACAATATACTGTAAAACGAGAAAATATGGCGCGCTACAAATTTTAGCGCCTTTGGCGCAACTGCCTCTGAGCGCTAAAATTGATAGTGCGCCAACGATTTTCCGTATGTATTAAATTTCTGCAAGTAGCAAAACAATAACGTCAGTCCATTTTTAAGGCTATATAGAAGTGTTCATTTAAATATCAGATGCTGTCGGTTCTGTTTGTTTAAACAATTACACATGTAAACGGTATGGGTTATCGGGTATATAAGTGCCTAAACATGGATTAATTAATTTAGTTTTAATTGCTTTTTAATATCTCTTATTAGTACCTTGAAAATTGGGCTTCTCCCCATGCCCCTTCCATTTAGCGCCTCGAGGTGAAAATGTGATTAAGCATGGCGATCGTTAACGCTGACAATACATGATTGATCATAATTTCTTTGATCTCTGGTTAGTGGATATAAAGATAACAAGACGATACCTATTTTTTGTTTTTTTTAAATGCAAAATTACTGTGAAAAAGATTATCTCATGGTGATCGAAACTCATGGTAAATGTAGCATTCGATTTCACATTTAGTTTCGGGACTCTTCTAGTGTTATCCAAGTCGACACGTTAAATTCAAAGTCCGATAACTCAAATTTGTTTACCAACAAAAATGACACATCATCGCCAATAAATGAAGTTTTCATATCTATCTACTGCCGATTTACTCAAGAGTAAGTGTATTGTTCTCAACGACAGTTTACCGTGCATGCGAGACAGAAATCAAAGTTGCTGTGTTCACGTGCTTGAGTGAACACAGAACTTAATTTTTCGCGTGATCGTTTATCAACATTTTTTGTATTCTTTTTTAAAGAAATATGCATGCGCTAAAATATAATTGCGCTAATGTACTGGCACTTGCATTTGCGCTAAAATATGTATGCGCCAAATTTTCTCGTTTTACAGTATATGAAATATATCTTTTAACCGATAACACAGAAATAACTGTTTGGGAACTATTTATGTAAATTACATGTAAATTTACTCGCAGTGATTATTTGTTGCATTTAGAGGCATTTAAAGATTACAAAATTTAATATGAAAATACAGTGGAATGTAAAAATATAATGTTTATATTTAACATTAATATGAATTAATATATGAATAATAAAAGCTTAGACATATCACCAATTCCACTTTAACAAACATGAACATGGTCATTCTAGTACAATTGTCAGCATTATTTTTATAATTGCATAAGATTACTCATAATTAAAAATGCTGACTGTACAGATAGAGTGTGATAGTTTTATCTATGTCATGCCAACATTAAGTGAATAAAACATTTACAACAAGTATTTCAATTATAATGGTAAAGATATATAATGTCATCTAATCACTACCTTTTTCTCTAAAATCAAAAGTTAAAATCTTGATACATGTGTATTTCATCAATGATTAAATATTGTTTACAAAATTTGATTTTTTTGTAAGATGTAACTTTTACTAATAATGGCTAGCTTTTACTTATACATAATAAAAAAAGACTATTTTGTCAACCCTTCTTCCGTAGTTTCCAATCGTGGAGACAGAGTTATTCGTTTCTTCTTATTTCTAGCTTTTCAATGATACATCTGTACTCTTTTATTATTTTTTATTCTATAAAACAGCAAATGGCCAAATGACTAGTGTACTGATTTGACTTTATCTTTTATCTAAGACATTTTTAAAGATATATGTACATATATACAAATATATAGTGCATGACAAAAAAGGGCATTTTATCCTTTCCTTTTGATACCTGCCTGCATGTAATTGACCAATTTTAAAACAAAAGTATTCACAGCTGTGTACATTCTGTGACATAATTTCACGATTTCAAATTTTCCGTCAATATTAAGCATTAGCCAAGAAGACTTCCCAAAGCCAAGAGCAAATTTTGATCTGTTTCAATAAACCAAAAAAAAGGATATTTTTGAACCGTCTCCTCCTATCTCCTATAATTTCGTGATGTATCAGTTTAAAAAAAATGTTCTTGCTTATTTTGTATCTAAACTTTGCACTTCCTATCGGATAAACACTTAATTTAGTACAGCAGTTTTGCAGACTATAAAATTTGCATAATGTTGTGTAATCGCATAAAAATATGGTCGCTGAAAACAAATCTGAAATAGTTGTCAATAATTCACTATCATATACATGTTATCTTTATAATTACAAACGCATTTTAACTTTAATTAAAAATTTCCAACATTGTTAAGCGATAAATAGAAAAATAAATTTGGTTTCGCTTAATTAATATTATACATGTTCTATCGTTCCTGGATAGAATATAAGTTAAAATTTCTTACTACACATGTTCGATGTATCAAATAGAATTTCAAAACTAGATGCGATCTCGTTACGAGTAACGAGTAGGTCTTCCGTTCATTTTTTAAACAATACGATTAAAATATTAAAGACATTTTTGAAATCCCCCTCAACCACTCCTTTTCAGATAATGTATACGATTGTCAATAACATTTTAAATTCTTAAAAAGTGTTTTGCTTTTTCACATACAGCACATTAAAGATCAATGGGTGTGGCAATGAGTTTTACAAACTGATATTATTACGATCAGCAGCTTTGTTTCTATAATGCATTACAAAAACTTGATCATTCTAAAGTACAGACCCTGAAACGTACTACTACACCACACGCTCGCTGCACGCTCGCTACACGCTCGCTAAACGGTTCACACGAAACGCTGAACGGTTTACACGAAACGCTGCACGCTTTGCCCGAAACGCTAAACGATTAACACGAAACGCTGAACGGTTTACACGAAACGATTCTCGCACGAAACGATTTGCTCGCTTTTCACACGCTTTGGACACGCTTTTATCCTGATCGATTCGGATCATCTCGGATTTTTACCCTAACTCTGTTAGTAAGAATTAATTTTAAGAAAACGCGATATAATAGAAATACTGATATATGATACATATATGTACATAAGTATTGAATAGATTGATTAAATTAATTTGGTACATATATTTAAAGCAAAAAAATTATTTAATCACAGAATAAGCCAAAAATACTACTTCTGTAAAAATTTTTTGCTCAAAAGAAATATCCATGATTCTTATTAGTGCCGTAAATAATAAAAATTCCAGAGAGAAAAGTTACCGTAACACAATATTCAATAACAAAAATAAAATCGGTTTTTCAGTATTCGGCGGAATTTGTTTTTTTCTTTTCACATTAGTATTTTTATTGGTTTCAGAGAATACGATGTAAAAATACTAACAGTAAATAAACCTGTAATTATTTACATTGATAATTTTGAAAGTTATGTAAAATAAAATTAGTCACATAAGTCAGAAAAATGCTATAAAACAACCGATTATTTTTTTGTTATGTCGTATTATTCGCGTAAATACATGTTCCGTACATAAAATCACAGAAAAAAATCAATCGATTAAACAAAGAAAAGATTGTCATTACTATTTCGGATTTCGGAAAGAACAAAAAATGAAAATGATTTAAAGTTTTGTCTCAATATTCGTATACATAACCGGCGCCCCGCATAACGGCGTACAATACATGTATATCTATCATAATTTATTTGAATTAAGTACCATGCAAACAATTAAAATAATAACTCGTAGACATATTTTTAATCGGGATTCAGAAGAAATACTTGCCGCATTTCATAGAAATGAACAGTATTTTTTCTTTCTATGTTTACATTTAATTTTGTTTAAATTAATGTAAATAATATATCATTTAAATTGTGTGCATCATCAAATACTGATTCCGACTACCTTGAAATCATTAAATTTCTATTGGCTATTGACAAAAGAATAGACGCGTGACCATCCAATGAAAACGAATACACAGAGTTTGATTGACAGGTTCAGCCAGGTGCAGGTCTTACCCGATGTCCGAGGTTATGTGTGCTGGTCATACACAGCCGAATAGTCTAATTAACTAGTGTTCCTTCAATACGCGTACTTTTCTTTTGTTTGTTAAAAATTAATTCAATTTTGATAATTTTTTCAAATTTTTTCAAAAATGATAAGTATATCATTTCTTATAGATTTTTTTCACGAGATTATCTACAAAGGAGTTTTGCCAATCACAAACATTTTTAAAAAATGTTTAACACGAGCGCTTTTTTGAAACAATTATATTGTCGGAGAGTTCCGAATGAAATCTAATGAACGTCTCACACGGTTCTCGCACGCTTTGCCCGAAACGATTTACACGCTTTGCCCGAAACGCTGCACGCTTTGCCCGAAACGCTAAACGGTTTACACGAAACGCTTCACGATTCACACGAAACGCTAAACGGTTTACACGAAACGCTAAACGGTTTACACGAAACGTTTCTCGCACGAAAGTCGCACGCTTTTTTGGTGTAGTAGTACGTTTCAGGGTCTGTATGTGTGAAAGACTTTACGAGTGTCTTGGTCCCTAATTTAATTAGGGGGCCAGTCCCTTTTTTCTTGAATTCATTCGAAAGGTCTTACAAATATTAACATTTTTTTCCTTCTCTAGATATATTGCGTCAAAGTTTAAGTACATTGTACTTTGGCCCCTAAAAATCCTTTATTACGTAATAAATGGGCGTGGCAATGATTTTACCTGATATAATTATATTGTTACGATCAACAACTTTGCTTCTCTAAGCATTACAAAATCTTTATCGTTTTTACGTGATCTGTTAAATAGTTTACGAGTATCTTGGCCCCTAATTTAGGGGGACATTTCCTTTTTCCTTGAGTTCTTCAAAAGGTCTTACAAATACTAACATTTTTTGTTCTTACACCCATCTGAAATTGTTTATCATCATTGAGATACAAATGATTAAATATTTTAGGGGCAAGCCCTCTAGATCCTTCATGGGGACAGGCATTGTTGTTTTGATGGATGGAATCGATCAGAATAATCAATGCAAGATGTATTGCGTGAAAATATAAGTATTATGGCCCCAAATAATCCTTTATTACGTAATAAGTTAGCGTCGCAATGAATTTACCTGATTGATATTGTGACGATCAACAACTTTGCTTCTAGCATGCGTCACAAAATCTATATCGTTTTTAAGTTATTTGTAATAGAGTTTACGAGTGTATTGGCCACTAAATAAAGGAGCCAACCCCTTTTTCTTGATTTTGTGGAAAAGAAATTTTGATATTCTACCACTTTTTTGTATATGTTTTAACAAATATCAACTGATAAAAAGATACAGGTCAAAACATATGAAAATTTTGATTCAAAATTCGTATCAAATTTTTGTGCCTAGACGAGGTCCAAAATATTGCACCATTGGCGTCAAATAACTGCATTGTGCAAAACTTGAAATTATTGTCTACCTATCCTGATATTTTTATCATTATATCTCAGTTTTCGAGTTTATGTCTGCACAAAATTGGTCATAAAAACATACAAAATCGGCCGTATCTCGGAACCAGAAGATACGATTTCAAAATTTCAAAAAACTTCCAGAATTAAGACCACTAGCAATCATTTGTGAAAAAAATTATCGAAATCGGCCAAACAGTTGTTTTTAGAAATTGCATGCACAAAATTCGTGAAAAATAATAACAATAACTAGATACGATCTCCTCACTGTTTCTATAATGCATTACAAAATCTTGATCGTTTTTAAGGTGCGTGTTAAAGATTTCACGATTGTTTTGGCCCCTAATTTCAGGGGCCAGCCTCTTTTTCTTTCATTTATTTGAAAGGTCTCACGAATAATATCATTTTTTGTTCTTACACCTGACAAATGCAAACATTTTCTCTTCTACAATGCTAAACAAAATATGTCTCCTTATCTAGATATATTGCGTCAAAGTTTAAGTTCTTTTAAGTCTAATGATTTTACGTGATGAATATTGTTACGATCAAGAACTTTGCTTCTGTAATGCATTACAAAATCTTTATCGTTTAAAGTTATTTGTAAAAGAGTTTCACGAGTGGCTTGGCCCCTAAGTAAAGGGGCTAGCCCCTTTTTCTTGATTTCTTTGAAAAGGTCTTATGAATACTAACGTCTTTTGTTTTTACACCAATCTAATATTGTTGATCATTTTTGAAATACAAATGATTGAATAGATTAGGGGCCAGCCTTCTTGATCCTCAATGGAAACAGACATTGGTGTTTTGATTAATGGAATCGATTAGAATTATCTATGCAAACATTTAAATCTTCTACAATGCTAAACAAAATATGTCTCCTTCTCTAGATATATTGCGTCAAAGTGTAAGTATTGTGGCCCCTCAAAATCTCTAATTACGTAATAAATGGACGTGGCAATGATTTAACCTAATAGATATTGTTACGATCAACAACTTTGCTTCTCTAATGCATTACAAAATCTTTATCGTTTTTAAGTTATTTGTATTAGAGTTTACGATTGTCTTGGCCACTTCGAGAAGGGATCAGCTCCTTTTTTAATTTGTTGGAAAGAACTTTTGATTTTCTACCACTTTTATGTTTGTACAAAATCGGTCGTAAAAACTTACAAAGTTGACCGTAAATCGAAACTGGAAGTAACGATTTCAAAATTGCTAAAAAAAAACCTCTAGAATTATGAGCACTGGCAATCATCTGTGAAAAAAAAATGTTAGAAATCGGCCGAATAATATTTGAGATATCGCGTGCACAAAATTTGTGGAAAATATTAATAAGAATAAGAACTAAACACGATCTCGTTGCGAGCAACGAGGAGGTCTTCCGTCCGATTTTAAGCACGGGAAATGACATTGCCCATAATATTCATCAAAATATCTTGAATTGGAGGCGGGATCTAAGAGTTATGGATGAAAGACTATCTACTCCTTTCTTGATGTCATAAGAATGCTTTTGTCATTTCAAACACATTTCGTTTAACAAGTGTTTCGAAATTTTGTAACGTTATCGAGATATCTGGAGAAGATCATTTTAGATGCCGACCATGTAACCTCTTTTAGGGACCGGATAACAAAGAAATTTTGGTTGTATTTTGTTTGGCACATTATTTTGAGCATCTTTTTTTCAATATTGCTTTTTAGAATTTTCCTCCATATTGAGATATTGAGGATCAAAGTTTCGGATTTTGGCTCTTTAAAGTCTTTAATTACATAACAAAGGAGTAAATAATTATCAGGTATAGGTAAACAAAGCAATTATTGCTTCTATAACAAATAAAAAGATATATCAATTTAAACAGTTATCATTTACAGACTTAAGAGCCCCTTGGCCCCTAATTTGAAGGGCCAGCCCCTTTTTTCTTGATGTCATAAGAATGGTCTTGTCAATTTAAATACATTTTGTTCAACAAGTGTTTCGAAATTTTGTACCGTTCTCGAGATATCTGGAAAAGGTCCTTTAGGGGCCGACCTTGTAACTTCTTTAAGGGACCGGATAACAGAGACATTTTGGTTGCATATTGTTAAGCACATTATTTCAAGCATCTTCTGCTAAATATTGCTTTTAAGAATTGTCCTCCATTTTGAGATATTGATTAATGTTTCGGATTTCTGGCCCTTTAAAATCTTTAATTACGTAACGAAGGAGTAAATAATTGTCATACATAGGTAACAAACGTTACAATGAAAATGATTGCTTCTATAACAAATAACAAAATATTTCACAATTAAAAGTAATCATTTAAAGACTTTAATGCCCCTTTGGCCCCTAATTTGAAGGGCCAGCCCCTTTTTTCTTGATGACATAAGAATGGTCTTGTCATTTTTAACATATTTTGTTCAACAAGTGTTTGAATATTTCGTACTGTTCGAGATATCTGGAGAAGATTGTTTTACGTGCCGAACCTCTTACTCCTTTTAGGAACCACATTACAAAAAAAGTATGGTTGTATATTGTTAGCTCAATGTTTTGAGCATCTTATGTTCATTATTGCTTTTAAGAATTTTCCTCCATTTTGAGTTATTGAAGATTAAAGTTTCGGATTTCAGGCCACTTAAAATCCCTAATTACCTAAAAAAACAAGAGTAAACGATTGTCATGTATAGGTAAATAACGTTATAAGGAACATAATTGCTTATATAACGTATAACAAAATATTTCATGATAAAAAGTTATCATTAAAAAACTTGATAAAGAGCCTTCTCGGCCCCTAATTTGAAGGGCCAGCCCCTTTTCCTTGATGTAAAATGAACGTTTTTGACTTTATAAAGTTTTTTTGTTCTATATGTTTTTACAAAATACTATCAAGAAAAGAGATATTGAAAGAAAACCACGAAAAAGCTTCGGAGCTTCTGGTCACAAAAAAATGTTTGTACCACATTTCAAATCTACAACCTTTTGTCTACAATTCTTGAAATTTTGAACTCAATATTTCAACAGTTAAAGAGCTAACCCCCGGACAAGCCGACCCTCTGAAAATCGTTAAATTGTAAATATCTCAAAACCGGAAGTGACGTCATCATTCAAAAAAGTTTCCAACAAGGTTCAGATCAATACCTACCAGATCTAAAGGTTTGACGTAAATCGGTTCAGCCGTTTCTAAGATATCGCGTGCACAAAATCGGTAAAAAAAGAAAAAAAGAATAATAACTAGACACAGTCTCGTTGCGAGCAACGAGGAGGTCTTCCGTCCGATTTTAGAAGGGATATGACGTCATGGACTTTCATTTTTGACAACAAAACATGATCTGGAAATAGTAGTTGAGTACTAATGCTTTTCATGGTTCTCTTACGTTGCTTTTTTAAATGGTTGCAATTTTTCCAATTGAGATAGAAAAGATTAAACTTTTTACCTCTGGCCCCTAAAACCCCTAATTAGGTAACGCATGAGAAGATCATTTAATGGTTAGGTTATGTAAAAAAAAATTCAAACTGCGTAATTTTTTCAAAGTGCGTTGCCACATACCTTACATGTACTTTGCTTTTAAAACCTAATAAAAAAAATCTCTCAGTAAAAAACTATAAAGATAAAAGACTTTAGGCCCATCTTGATCCCTAATTTGACGGGTCAGTCCCTTTTTCTTGATATCAAATGAAAGCTCTTTTAATTTGAAACATATTTTGTTCAACAAGTGTTTATAAATTCCAGAAATATATGGGATATATGGGAAAGAAAGTTTAGGGATCAATCCTTATAGGGGCCGTTTAACGACATTTTGAAGGTTGAATATTGTTAAGTACATCATTTTGAGCATCTTTTTTTATCTATATTGCATTTCAAAGGATATTTCATTTCTGATATATGGGTGTTTAAATGTTGGACATTTGACCTCTGAAAACCTCTTATTACGTAACGCATGATAAAATCATTACATTGCTTGGATACTTAACTGTAAGATAACATATCTGCTTTTATGACCTTTCACAAAATATCTTTGAGCTATAGATAAAAGACTTTAAAGGGACTTGGACACGATTTTATAACAAAATTTTAATTTTGATATTTAATATATTTAATGGTTTACTTGCACATTTTGAATGATTGACAAAAATTTGAAGTTATAAGGGAGATACAGAGGTAAAAACTCATTGTTATGTAAACAAAGCTCGAGTCTTATATTTGTTTACAAATAATGTAAAGTATGGAATTACTTTTTCTTTGACAAAATAACTCGTGGGAAACAAGGCAAACCTATTCAATGGGTTTATAAAATATATTATCAATAGAAGAAGCAACATTTGATTGAAACTTATACCAATAAAACCCATATTTAAATAATAACAAGGCCCAAGCTTTGTTTACAAAACAAAGAATTCCAAACTCTGTATCTTGCTTATAACTCAATATCTGACTTTCAAATTTTGACAAAGCATTAAAAATACCCATATTATCCATTCTAAACATTAAAAATGGAAAAATGAAATTTAAATTCTTTAGCTCAAATCGTGTCCACGTCCCTTTAAAGCCCTCTAGTCCCTTAATTTGAGAGGCAAGCCCCCTTTTCTTGATATCAAATGAAAGGTCACATGATATATGGGTGATCAAAATTTTCAACTGTTGATCCCTAAAAATCTAATTACCTCATTACGTAACACATAATAAAATCAATAGATTCCTTCGATACATAACAGTTAACAGTTGAGATCGACTCAATTTTTCAAAATTTTGTTTACCTCACGTAATTTTGAATGACAACAGTTGTGAATGGAATTAGAGATCATTTTTTAGAAATAAACAAGTATTGAAAATAAATCATGCACGGTATCATGCACATGACAAATAAAGTGTCTTACACATGTAATGTCTTAATGTTAAAGCTGCTTGGTCCGATTTTTAATAAAATGATTGTACGCTTTTAAACGATGGTTATGATAAGTGTGTGTAATGATATATGTTGCAGTAGTTTTCCTAGTCAATTAAGCCTTATTTCAATGAAAAAATAATATACATGTTGAAACTTGTTGAATCCGGATGTTGTGTATTATTGAAAAATGGGTGAGCTAGTATCCAGATCTTGTCTATTCCGGCCGCGATGCTTATAATTAGTGAGAGCTATCTCCCGAAGTCCGGTCACTAATCGATCGATCGGCCTTCTGCGAGATAACTAATGCTCAATTATCGACAATTTTTTCCGTCGTAGCTATTGATTAAAACAACTGTGAGTATAGATCTAAACTAGCAACTCATTTCAGTTTATACCGTTAAGTCTTGTTATAGATAAATACGCATTTTTTGTCAAAATTAGATATGTAGATTATAGTTCACCCCATTCATTTTAGGCCGTGATTCAGGATACTGCGGGAGTAAGACTGCCGATATCGTTTGTTATCCCCGTTGTATGGGTACTCGTACAGAGTTGCATATTATTCTGTCAAAATGCTCAATTTGATTATGTATAAAATTCTCATTTATGTAATTATTTATCTATTATTCCCTGCATAAAACAGTTCTCGCCATTATTTAGTTCAGCCACATTGACTTGTTGACTTGTTAATGTTTGTTTAACAATTTCCGGTTAAGAATGCACTTTTCAGGCTAATCGGATTTTTGAAAAATTATCAATTACGACGATTTGATTGAACAAGAGGCCCATGGGCCACATCGCTCACCTGAGGAACAATCAGCTTAATGAAGTCATAATACAAACAATCTGGACAATGTACAATAATACATGTAGATCCTGTAAAAATAAAATCCATTTTCCCCCCTGGATATTCTTATGTTTATAATCATTTCTTTTCTAACAGGATGATTTTATAGTCATATCACATGTTGAGTATTGCAGTCCTCAAAAAGATCCTTTACAATTGTTTATATATGGGATATTAAGCTACATCAAACTCTGAACCTTCTTGTGAGGCCGAAGAATTGTCCTGGAGCCAAAGTCTTAACAATTATAAAGAATCATCTGGCTGATTAGTTTCTGAGAAGAAGATTTTAAAAGATTTACTCTATATATTCCTTTGTAAAAGTTTAACACCCCCCCCCCCCCAAATGTGGCCTCACCCTACCCAAAGGGATCATGATTTTCACAACTTTGAATTTACACTACTTCAACAGAAGTTTCAGCTTTCCTGGCTGTTTAGTTTCTGAGAAGAAGATTTTTAAAGATTTACTCTATATATTCCTATGTACAACTTCGACCCCCCATTGTGCCCCACCCTACCCCCCAGGGATCATGAATTTCACAACTTTGAATCTACACTGCCTGAGGATGCTTCCACACGAGTTTAAGCTTTCCTGGCTGATTAGTTTCTGAGAAGAAGATTTTTAAAGATTTACTCTTTATATTCCTATGTAAAACTTCGACCCCCCATTGTGGCCCCACCCTACATCCAGGGGTCATGAATTTCACAACTTTGAATCTACACTACCTGAAGATGCTTCCACACAAGTTTCAGCTTTCCTGGCTGATTAGTTTCTGAGGAGAAGATTTTTAAAGATTTACTCTATATATTCCTATGTAAAACTTCGACTTCCCATTGTGCCCCGCCCTACCCCTGGGGGTCATGAGTTTCACAACTTTGAATCTACACTACCTGAGAATGCTTCCACACGAGTTTCAGCTTTCCTGGCTGATTAGTTTCTGAGAAGAAGATTTTTAAAGATTTACTCCATATATTCCTATGTAAAACTTCGACCCCCCATTGTGGCCCCACCCTACCCCCGGGGGTCATGAATTTCACAACTTTGAATCTACACTACCTGAGGATGCTTCCACACGAGTTTCAGCTTTCCTGGCTTTCTGGTTCTGGAGAAGAAGATTTTTGAAAAATTCTCGAAATTATTCATTAATTTCTAATTATCTCCCCTTGAAAACAAGTGTGGCCCTTAATTTTCACAACTTTGAATCCCCTTTGCCTAAGGATGATTTGTGCCAAGTTTGGTGGAAATTGGCCCAGTAGTTCTTGAGAAGATGTTGAAAATGTGAAAAGTTTACGGACAGACAGACAGACGGACGACAGACAAAATGTGATCAGAATAGCTCACTTGAGCTTTCAGCTCAGGTGAGCTAAAAAGTATTTCCATCATATGTATTCCGTTATTGATTTGTTGCCCCCCCCCCCCCCAAAAAAAAAATGAAAGTAGGTACCGTAAATAAAATCGATGTAATCTAATATATTTCAGAAGAATTGAAAATATTGCAAGAATACACGCCAATCCGGCCAAGTTTTTATCCACCGAATTAGACAAGTTTTACCGTACAATGTACAAATTTATTTACAAAATAAACGACATAAAAGGGTTTCGCGTTATTTTTTATTGGCCCCTTACGTCGAAGCTAGTATGATTGTATTACGACTTTGACAATAACAAATTAAATATACAGCATGACTATTCGAAAAAATAACCAGTGTACATTTGTTCATGATTAGTTTTGAAGTTTACGTTGTTTATAATTGATGCAAAACATGCAGGATGAATAAAGCCAATCATTCGGATGACGGGACTAAACAGTTAACTGTTCTAAACTATCCCATGATGTATTTTGGGGTTTTTTTATGCCCAATTATTTTTATTTACTTTAAATATTTCTAACGTTAAAAGGCTTTCAATTCCGTGTAAATACGAGTATCAAATAATTTTCCATGCAAACCAAATGAATCATCTTACAAAGATATAATGGCCAATCGGAACATGCAGCTTAATAAAAATGTCTTCACTTATTATACCTTGAAACGTTATTTCAAATCAGCATCTAACAATGAAGGGAATTAGAAATATTCGGCGGATTTAAATGTTAAAATATTCTGATGATAAAATTTTGTATTTATTGCAAACGTAGATTAATTATTTTTATATCCTACAAGATATAATCGCACTTGAGTTTTGTATCCATCTCTTTTACACTCTTTGTAGCCAAATCTGTCGAAATTCGTGGTTGTTTCACCCTCTTGTTTTAAACCACGCTGAAATGTTCACAATCGATGCGCTGTTGAACGAAAGATTCGGCCAGAAAAACGTACTGCATGAGCCATAAACTATTTTATGACATAGACAAGATCACAAAGAACAATTATATAACACCATTTTTTCAATGACAGTCACAATATTTTTTTTAAATTACGAGACCAAAACAGCATTCATTCATAGGTAAAGGTATAATCTTTTGCTAAGAAATAAACTCATGTGTGCATTACAGCAAGGCTTGTGTATTGGATAACGGTAGCTAGACCTATTTCTTCGGACGCGGGCAAGGGATCAGATACTTATAATTGTTTACCTACATAGCTCGGAATCCATCTAGATTTTTAAATCCGACTCAAATGCATTGAGGAGAAACAGTTCTTTTATTCATAATGTGTTTTACTAGAAAAGAATTAAACTGTTTAAACACTTTCCGCATGTAAGCTTGTACGCTGTCAATGGAAGTATACTAGGTAAAATTTTTAAAATTGGAAATTTTGTGTTTGCAGCTAAATATATTAACCCATGTGAGCATTAGAACAAGGCGCAAATTTTGTGTATCGGATAACGGTAGCCCGCTCGCTTGTCCAGCTGCGACCTATTTCCTTGGCCGCCTGCATGGGATCGGATACGTAATTGTTCACATACACAGTTCGGAATACATCTAGATTTTAAATGCGACTCAAATGCATTGCATAAAAGAAGTTCTTTTATTCATAATGTGTTTCACTAAAAAAATTATGAAATGTTCTAACAATTCCCGTAATATAACCAGGTACCCTTTATGTCAATTATACGCACAAATACCCCGTTTATTTGCCAAATAAAACACAAATATATGGTAACAAGGTAGCTTTTTACACTCGTATTACGCAATACCCGAACAAAATATTATTGTTATGACATTAATAAGATCATAATGAACAACATTTGCAGCGACAGCCATATCGAAATCTTAACCACTTTTGACTTATAAAGTGAAAACTTTCAAGGGTTCTAGGTCCTTAATTTAAGGGGCCAGCCCCTTTTTCCTGATGTCAAACAAAAGATCTCGTAAATAAAAATCTTTTTCTTCTACATGTCTTAACAAAATATTTACGAGAAAAGAGATAAACTCAGCAAACCAAGCAAAATTAGAACGCTTTTGTTATCTCAATTTTCGAGCCCTACCGAGCCCCGGCGTTTCTTGTGCTAGGAAAATATGAATGCTTATGTTCAGAGAAACAATTTTTTGTCTTTCATCCCTGAAATTTTGAAATATATATCGTTTATAGTTATTGAGAACAAACCAAACCCCTAAAAATCATTAAAATGCCAATATCTCAAAAAAGGAAATGACGTCATCAACCAAAAAAAAATTCGATAAGGTTCACAACATATTTAAAAAGATCTGAAAATTTCGTGTAAATCGGTTGAGCCATTTCTGAGATATCGCGTGCACAAAAAGTGGTAAGAAAAAAGAAAGAAGAAGAACTAGAGCAAAGCTCGTTGCAAAGCAACGAGTGGATCGTCCGTTCATGTCGAGAGTAAAGCTAGAAGTACCTGTAAGAAGCAGATTTTTTAAGCCAATAACAAGAGTAACTAAAACAATAAGAAAAAAACCGAAAAATGCTTGGTACGACTTAACAAAATCCGAATGATTTTAAATACGACTTAACATAAACCTTTCCGATTCCAAGAACGTCTTATCAAATAAAATTTGAATGAGTTCAAGTACGACTTAAAAATTATTTTTGGTACGAGTTAATTTTACATTTAACTGTACACTATTTTTTAAACCAGGAACGCGGAATCAAAATTTCCGGTAAAATCAAATTTTAAACCCCAAGTTCTCTTTAGAGCATTGTCCAATTTTAAAACGGATTTCAGAGTTAGATTAAGCTTACAAAGTTCTTTGTTTATGCTTCATGGTTAATATCAAATTATCGCTTAGAAAAGAGTTATTATAAAAATACTTATTAGCCCTTTTTGCCCCTAATTTGAGAGGCCAGCCCTTTTTTTCGTTTTATCAAATAAAAGGTCTTGCAAATACAAACATATTTTGTTCAACATGTATTCACGAATTGTTAAACGTTCTCGAGATATCTGAACAACAGTGTTTTAGGGGCCGACCCTTTAACTCCTTATCGGGGCCACAAACAACATTTTAGTTGCCATATTGTTAAAAACATTCTTCTTAACATTTTTTGTTCTACATTGCTTTTTCAAAATATTGCTCCTTTTTCAGATATTTATGATCAATGTTTTGAACTTCTGGCCCCGTGAATCCCCTAATTACGTAATATATGACTTTGGTATGATACTGTAAAGATAAACAGCTGTGAAGTGAACAATTTTGCTTCTATAAATAATAACAAATTATTGTTTAAGAGAGAGTTATTGTAAGAAGATTTTAGAGCCTTCTTGTCCCCTAATTCGAGGGGCCAGCCCATTTTTCTTGATATCAAATTAAAGGTATTGCAAATATAAACATATTTTGTTTCACAAGTGTTTACAAAGTGTTAACCGTTCTCGAGATATCTATGCAAATGTGTTTTAGGAGCCGATCCTTAAACTCCTTAATGGGGCCATCAACAAGAAAATTAAGGTGGCATATTGTACAGAACATTATTTTGAGCAACGAACAACGAAATTTTAGTTGCCATATTATTAAGAACATTATTCTTAACATTTTGTATTGTACATTGATTTTCAAACTATTGCTCCTTTCTCAGATATTAATGATCAAAGTTTTAAACTTCTGGCCCCTTGAAACCCCTTATTACGTTATATATGACTTAAGTATTGTACTGTATAGGAAAATAGCTGTAAAATGAACATTTTTGCTTCTATAATTAATTACAAATTATTTTTCAGTAAGGAGTCAATGTAAAAAGATTTTAGAGCCATATTTGGCCCTGATTTGAGAGGCCAGTCCCTATTTCTTGATGTCAAATGGAAGGTCTTGCAAACATAAACATATTTAGTTCAACAAGTATTCACAAATTGTTAACCGTTCTCGATATATCTGTACAAATGTGTTTTAGGGGCCGACCCATAAACTCCCTAATGGGGCCATCAACAAAAAATTTAAGGTGGCAAATTGTACAGAACATTATTTTGAGCAACTTTTGTTCTACGTTGCTTTTCAAAATATTTTTGCTTTTTCAGATATGAATGATCAAAAATTTGAACTTCAGGCCCCTTAAAACCCCTAATTACGCAATATATGACATAGTTATGGTACTGAATAGATAAACAGTCGTACAATAAACGTTTTTGCTTCTATAATTATTAACAAATTATTGTTCAGTAAAGAGTTATTTTAAGAAGACTTTAGACCCCTGTTGGCCCCTAATTTGAGGGGCCAGCCCCTTTTTGATATCAAATGAAATTCCGTGCAAAATAAAACAACTTTTGCATTATATGTTTTAACAAAATATGTACATATCAAAAGGTATTACAGAAAATGTGCGAAAATTTTGTGAAAAAAGTTGGTGCTAATTTTCAGGTTCAAGCGAGCTTTGAGGTTTTAAGCAATTTTCATAATTGGAAGCATGGGGGTACATCTACAAACATTCATTTACAAACCTTGCAAATTTCAAGCTTCTATCTTGATTAGTTTCGGAGAAGATGCGTGGAGAAAATAACGCTTAAAAATTTATAAAATCGTCTATATCTGAAACCAGAAATGACGTCATCACTTGAAAATTATATGAAATGTAGCACCGATCATGGTTCATCAGTCTAGAAAATTTTGTGCAAATTGGTTGGATAATTTTTGAGAAATAATGCTCCAAAAAAATCAGAAAAAGAAAAAAACGAATAATAAAGAAAAAGAAACCGTAGCATAACAAGAGAGTCTTCCGTTGATAATATCAGAAAAGTTTTAGCCAGTGTATTCGCCATTTCGTTATCAGCCAAGATGGTTAGTCGTGTGGTTAATGTTTGTTTAACAATTAACAATTTTTTAGGTGCAAGAAAATTTAACAATAATGATGCATGAATTTATTAAAATCTTTTTTAAAATCGTCTCGTGTAGTAACACATTTTATAGTTCAAATGAAGATAGGTAAATAGATCATTTTAAGATTCGATAATGACTAAATACGACATAAACGGTTGGTATGGTTGTGTCTGGTCAGTACTGTACTCAAGCATCTTCTTCAGTGAAATTCAAAGTTCTATTTGGTTATTTTCAATCGACAGAAACTCGTCTTTCTTGTTAATGAGACACCGGTATAATCTATGAATTTTCGTAGAAGCTGTGAAGTACAGCTGCACAATTTGCCTTGCATGATATTGTAGAAGCACTGATTGGGAGAAATCATGTGTAAAGTTCGAGGATGATAATAGATTTGACCATTAGGGTGTTCTTGTACATTTAAACAATGAATACTTTCTTTGGCCATTAATGTGGTATATGAGGGTAGCGACACTGCATAAAAATAATACATTACCCGCTTTTTCCATACAAATGTAGGTACATGTATGTAGCTCCTTTTTTAAAAAAATCGGATGGACGACTAAGGAGATACAGTGCATTTAAAAGTAAAAATCTGCAATTTATGGCGCAAAATTATACGCTAGCTTGATTGACTGATTAACATTACTTATACACACAAATTCTGTGCAAAATATAGATCCATTAATTTTTTCAGGCAATTACTACTGATATCGTTCCTTTTTACTTGTCTCAGACTTTCTCCCAAACACGCTAACCGAAATCGGATAATGGAGTAAATTAAATTTACGTCGTGATCAAGAGTCGTCATTTCACGTCTAAACAAGCTGTCCCATTCCCACTTTACGGGGCTGGTGATGGTGTTTACAAGAATAACAGAGGCAATGCGTATAGAGTCGGACGGTTTTTTAACTTTTCATCAAGAGAGTGTTGTAGTGTTTGTAATTTACATTACGTGTTCTAAGAGAGATAACTCTATGCTATCCCCTACTGTGTTATATTGGGTCATTGCCCCTGTATTATGCGTGACATTGTTTCCGATTTTAATCAAGGTCTTCAATGACGAAACTGTATATTCATGGTCTAAATCTGGTTAAATCCGTGTGTGTAGCATACAAGGACGCTACATAAAATTGGCGACGAGGATAATCAACGCTTAAGGATCACGATGGCAAGTGTTTTGATACATGGTTTGCATGGACTTCCACATTTTGATGTTTCTGATGTAAGTGGCATCGCATCCAAATGGCAAAGATGGCGTCGGGCATTTGAATTATATGCAACAGGGAAAGGGATAGAGGATGCAGCTCAGGCAAAGGTTTGCTTCTACATACAGTAGGTATGGATTACGTCAGCGTGCAGAAACGTGTGAATTCGGGAACCGTGACGCGATAGACGAGAGGATAACTGACCAGATTATCGACAAGTGCGTACGTCATAACTTGCGCCGTAAACTACTTGAGAAGGGTAGAGAACTCACTCTCGACCAAGTCCGTGAAATCGCCAGAGCTATGGAAGACTCTGAGAGACAAGCCACATCAATTGAAAATAAGCCCCAATGCCAGTAGCAATGTTGTCAACAAGGTTAGTGTTCAGAATAAGAGACGTTTTGTGAAAAAGTGTCGCAAGTGTAATGAAGTTGGACATTTTGAAAGACAGTGTAAAACCAAAAACTGAATGGGCTAAGGGGGAACACGTGAGAGTTAATAACATCACAGAGCAGCCAGAGCAAGGCGATAAGGACAAAGCTTACGCATTTAGTGTCCGTAATTCTGTGTTAAATGATGGCCTCGTTGTGAATGTTAGGGGTGTTGACCTCAGTATGATTATCGACTCAGGAGCAAGTTGTAACATTATGGGGATGCCGTTTTGAAACAGTCTGAAGGACAAGCGCATCGAATGTGTTTCATCCAAATCTGACAAGCAACTTTTCGCTTATGGAAGTCAAGAGCCCCTAAAGGTAGCTGGCATATTTACAGCAACCGTGAAAAACAACCAAACCGTCATACCGGATGTGGAATTCGTGGTCATCGACGGGAAGGGACAGGCCTTACTTGGTCATGATACAGCTCTACAGTTGAGTGTTCTACAGATCGTGCGCAGCGTTAGTAATGCCGTCAACACAGATAACCGTTCAGTGTTTGATCAGTACCCTCAGTGCTTCAAGAGGGTAGGGAAGCTGAAATCGTTTCAACTAGAAATTCCGATTGATCCAGATGTTGAGCCAGTGATTCAACCAATGACGCGGATACCGTATAGTTTGCGTGACAAACTCGCCAACAAGCTAGATGAACTGCTCGACCTGGACATCATTGAACGCGTTGAAGAGCTATGTTCGTGGGTGTCACCCGTTATGTGCGTTCCGAAACATTCAAGTGATGACATCAGATTGTGCGTAGACATGCGCCAGGCCAATACCGCCGTCAAGAGAGTTCGTCATCCTATTCCAACCATTTATGAACTTTTGCATGAAATGAACTCTAGTACTATTTTTAGCAAATTTGATGTTACTTGGGCATATCAGCAAATTGAATTGAAACCTGAATCTCGAGAAATTACTACTTTTGTAATACACAAGGGTTTATTAAGATACAAACGTATTATGTTTGGTATTAGTTGTGCCCCTGAAATGTATCAGAAGGTCATGCAACAAGTGTTGCAAGGTTGTGAGGGTGTACACAATATTATGGATGATATCATTGTACATGCAAGTAGTCAAGTTGAACATGATAGATGTCTTGAAAATGTTGTCAAAGTGTTGTATGATAAAGGTTTTACCCTTAATATGGACAAATGTCAATTGAACATGTCACAGGTTGTTTTTATGGGTCCTAGTCTTGTCTGGTCGTGGCATAGGTCCGGCGGATGTTAAGTCAAGGCTGTCGTCGACGCGCGCGAACCGAAAACTTCAGCAGAAGTTCGTACCTTTCTGGGACTCGTGAATTACAGTTCTAGATTTATTCCGGATCTAGCAACAATTGCTGCCCCATTACGCGAGTTGACGCTAAAAATGCAATTTTTAGATGGGGAAAATCGGAACAAGAAGCATCTGTTGAACTGAAGAGTCGTCTTGTGGATGCCGAAACGTTACGCTACTATGACAAATCTGTGCCGCCTAAGGTCATAGCTGATGCTAGTCCCGTTGGACTAGGGGCGGTACTTGTTCAAGAGCAAAATGGTAAATCTCGTGTTATTTCATATGCGAGCCGTAGTTTGAGCGATACGGAACGTCAATACTCTCAGACGGAGAAAGAGGCGTTAGCTCTATTGTGGGCATGTGAAAGATTTCATTTTTATCTGTACCTCATAGAATTTGAGCTCCTCACTGATCACAAGCCGCTTTAGTTTATTTATTTTCCAAAGTCAAAGGTTTGCGCTAGAATATAGCGTTGGGTATTGCGCATGCAACCGTACAATTTTAAATTTTGACACATGTGTTGAAACGTTTTGTAGAAGTTGTTGCGGGTGTCAACCTAGTAAACCCAAACCGATGAAGCGCACCGAGTTGCCTTCTGCGCCTTGGCAACATCTCGCCGCAGATCTCATATGTCCATTACCGAGTAAGGAGTACATATTAGTACTAGTTGATTACTGTAGTAGGTATTTTGAAGTCGCAATCACGAAAAATATTTTTTTCTGAAAATATTACAGCATTGATTTCAAAGTTCTTTCTACTTAATGGGTTGCCGTTATCAACCCATACAGATAATGGTCCTTAGTTTGTGAGTCAGCATTTTAAAGATTTCATGTTGGACAATGGTATTGTTCACCACAGAACGACTCCTCTATGGTCGCAGGCGAATGGTGAAGTTGAGCGCCAAAATAGATCAATACTGAAACGTGTTAGAATTGATCACGCTTAAGGTCGAGATTGGAAAGCGGAACTTGATTAATTTCTTGTGATATATCGCAATACGTCGCACACGACGACTGGAGCAAGTCCATCTCAGTTATTATTTGGTCGCAAGCTTCGCACAAATTTAACTTTTTGACAACAATCTTGATGATCTTGAAGTACGTGATCGCGATGCGGAACAGAAGGAAAAGGGCAACATGTATACCAATAAACGTTGAATTCGATATTCATACCAGTGCTAAGTTCTTGTTACAGAAGATCGCGAACACAAATTATCCACACCTTTTAATGCATCACCGTTTAAAGTTGTTGAGATGAAAGGCAATAGTGTAGTTATTGAATCATATGAAGGTGTACAGTACAAACGAAATGTTACACATTTAAAGAAATTCAATGAGAGAGAACGCATTTGTTGGTCAGATAAACCAAAATTGATTGAAAATGATGAGAGATTTTATGAAAACTGTGAGACATATGTTAGTTGTAACTCTGAAAGTCAGTGTAGTACGGAGTCTGTCAGTATGTCCTATGATACAAGTAGTGAAACTGTTGGTGTTCAAAGTAGACCAGTAAGAAATAAGAAACTGCCATCAAGATTTGAGGGATTTTTTATGCATTAATAACCTCCTGGGAAATAACTGTGAATTGACATTCTGGTATTGGTAAAATGTAATAGGAAATCTTCATGTTAAAGAACAAGGGACGGTATTGGCCGAAATCGGCCGAGAAATTCAACGATTTTTTAACTTAGGTATTTTATAAAAATATTTGATCATGTGCAAGAACTAGGATCAAAGCTAATATCGACTTGGCTGAAAATGACGTAATAAGTAATCGTGACGTCACAAAACAACGCGAAACACCGGCTTCTAAGCGAAATGTCGTTTATTTTAACGTAATATCGATATATTTTGATTAAATCTACCATTTTCACATGCATTAACCGCTTTTATATTTTTAATGTAATTTCATCAGATTAAAATATCACTCCACGCTTAATTTCGTGGCGGTTAATGTGTGTGAAAATACTCAAATTTTTAAAATCAATTAATCCGGAATTAGATACGCAACGTTATTATTTGTGATTTTACACAATATTTACGTTGGAAACGTTTGCTCAACAGCCGTGGATGTGAAAGCTCACAACGCTTATAGATGCTGATATCCATTATGTGATTAAGGTAAGATAATAAGATGGAATTTGTAGAATACTAGTATTTCATTTCTGAGCATTGTATAGTTTATAAAATTTTCAATTAAATAAATACACCTACCAGTGATCGGTCTAACGCTACACAGTGCGCTCTCAACTCTTCTCTTCATGAACACGTACTCCGTGTTTATATAAACGGTTTAAAACGTTAGCATCACACAGGCGATTCCTTAAAATGTAGATATTATCATCTATTGTGTCTGAGTGTATGTTTACTGTTAACAATAAAGCAAATATTTTAGAGCTATTTAATAAATAGACAAATTACATGCATCATTCAGCCATCAATGCTGTAAGTGCAAAAAACTGAATATATAGATAAGGTTCAGGCGCGGAACTAGAAGTGGGTCGAGGGACTGGACCCTCCCCACCCCCTGAAAAATTCAAACTAATTAAATTTACAAATTACCAATAAAGGTCCCCCCCCCAACACACCCCATCAAACTCTATTATCACTCTAAACCTGAGGAAAAAATTGGATTTACGCATGAAACTGTAAATCCTTATTAGCTTTATCAGGGATTAAACGGTTTAATTAAATGTAGCCACATGTGCACACGCATTTGTTCTTCAATAACAGGATAGAGAGACTTAATGGACTTAGAAGACAGAGCAAACTACGAAAAGCAAAAAATTCAGCACGAGATAGTTCGTGCTAATCTTGTTAAATCATTTTTCTCAAATGCAAAGTGAAGAAGTTTATTCTGAATAAAAGGAATTCTATGTTATACCAGGAATACCGATGGATTACACGAAGCCTTTAATAGGGTGTACAAAATCATCGATAATGCGTCTATACTTTCAATAACAAACGATCCAAGCTATAAACACTAATCAGGATGTGTCCTTTTTATTCACTTTTGTTTTAAAATCATCAAAATCACGACAGATTTCCTATGATTCATTGTATGAAAAAAAGGCTGCTGAAATATGTTAGGGATATTGTACTTTACATTCAATTTAGTACATAGATTAAGTGAGAGAGAGAGAGAGAGAGAGAGAGAGAGAGAGAGAGAGAGAGAGAGAGAGAGAGAGTATAGAATTGGTTAATTCCGACATAAACATATAACGTAAAATTCGCGAATACTTTTGTCATACCGCTGTATACATATATATTTACTGGTTTTATTTGTGTTTTCATATATAGTATGTGTAATTCAGCTGAAATTTATAACGGTAATTTTGTGTATATACAGTTTGTATACATTATAATATATAAACATATTCATTTCAATCTAAGCGCCTCTTTTTCATGCGTGTCTATAATCCATCTACATTCATAGGCGTCGGAACCGTGGGGGCTAGGGGGGGGGGGTGGGGGCTTATTCCCCCCCCCCCCCCCCCAACTTTTTTTTGCAAAGTTAAACCTAACCATTAGGCACATAGCAACAGAGAGGGTTCAGCCACACCCCCCCCCCCCCCCCCACGGAGTCGCAGTAAACAGAATTGTTCCTAAATTTACCTTGAAAAGATTAAAATATTGAGAAGTTGGAGTCATAGGTATACCCCCCCCCCCCCCCCCCCCCCACACACACACGGAGTAGGAATTTCATGATTTGGAAAAATTTTGGTAGGTAACAATTTTTGTGGAACTATAGAAATCTCCCCCCCACCTTTACGGATTAGGATTTTCATGACTTTGCGCTTGTTAAGATTTCTGAGGATTAGTCTAATTAGTCTAGCCCCCCCTTTCAATTTGCTTCCGACGCCAGTGACCTTTGAACCATTGTTAGGTAGAGCATTAATTGTTTAAATATTTTTCTTTAAAATTTATGCATTTTTATTCAAGGTTCTAAACCATGTCATCCAAACTTAGACCATACTCCTGTGTAACCTGTAGTAAGCGCGTAAAGACTAGTGAACGAAGACCGCTTTCTGGAAATAAAGCGCTTCGAAAATTTCTGTCCAAACGATTTGTGACTGACCTGAATGAAAGTGACGTAGTTTGTAATAAATGCAGGCAACTGTTTTACTATTCTCTGAAACAAGAATCTCAATACCCGGGACTCAATCTTAATTCTGACAAAGAAAATGTTGCCCCACTGGAAATACGTACGACACTTCCTATTCCGTCTACTGGATATCGACATGATGCTTGTGCAATTTGTGAAAAGAAACCACGCAAACTTGTTGTCATTCCTGAACAGTCACGACTTGAGATGTTTGTACAACTTGGTGTGTTCATGAAAGAAGGTTCAAGATGTTGTCCTACTCATATTCATGGCGGGCATATGACCTCAGAGGCGTTAAATCAAGGCGTGTCGGATAGAATTAGAAAATCAACGTCTTTCAGTGTTAAAGGCATGAACCATCTCCTCGACAGTCTCAGAAATTATGCAAAAAGAAATGCTTCTATTCGTCTGGATTTTGACGGCGAGGTCTCACTAACGTCAGAGGATTATCATAATCTTACAGGACTGACCCGAACCCAGTTTGATGATCTTATGGCTAATGTTTTGGAAATAAAGTCTTCAAAATCTAGAAGCATCCGCACTTGTGTTGCGATTTTGCTGATGAAATTGAGATGTGCCTTGGACAACAAGATGCTGGCTACCCTTTTTAATATGAAAAAATGGCAGGTGCGTTAATACATGTAATAATGTTCTTATTGATAATAAGTGGATTTGAGGAGGGGGGAGGTATTTTGGACTTGATAATCCCCCCTATAAACTTAATATATATATATATATATATATATATATATATATATATATATATATATATATATATATATATATATATATATATATATATATAGTCTCCAAATGAATAAGACAACTTTTAATATGTATATTTTGTTGTTTTTATATATATATATATATATATATATATATATATATATATATATATATATATATATATATAGTCTCCAAATGAATAAGACAACTTTTAATATGTATATTTTGTTGTTTTTATAGGTACGCAGAGCCGTTTCTTCAGCCAGACGTTCCCTTATGAGTGACTTTGTACCACATAATTTAGGTTTCGGACATATTTCCCGCGAGGACGTCATAGCCAAGCATACAAGGCCACTAGCACAGGAACTGTTTTCATCTGGTCTGGCGAACTCTACCCCAGCGTTGCTTGTTTTAGACGGGACGTACATATACATCCAGAAGTCCACCAATTTCAGCTTCTCCAGACGTTCCTTTAGCTTACATAAGCACAGGCCGCTTGTGAAACCCATGATGGTTGTCACAACATCTGGCTATATTGTGTCCGTCCAGGGTCCATATCTGTCTGACTCCAAAAACAACGACGCCGGTATCCTCAACCATATGATTAAGAAAAATGCGGAAGAAATGAGGAGCTGGTTAAATGATGGTGACACGTTTATTGTTGATCGTGGCTTCAGGGACAGTGCTGATGTTTTATCTGATATTGGTATCCGGATGGAGATGCCATGTTTCCTTAGAGGTACAAAGCAACACACAACCGAGGAATCGAACAGTTCCAGGTTGATAACCAAGGTAGAATTTTTAATTGATTCAAAACATAAATATGTAAAATTAATTTGGTTCAAATTCATTATTGAATTATATGCGTTGTATATTCTGTGTATGTAAATGATGCATGATAATTTTTTTCATAATCATTAAAAGGTGCGCTGGGTGGTGGAGTCAGCAAACGGCAGAATTAAGCGGTGGAAGTACCTTGACAGGACTGTGTCTAATACACAAATACCGTTCATAGGGGATTATGTCCGCATTGCCGCCGCTCTCTCTAACAAATACTGTCCTCCATTAAGCTCTGGAGCAGCTGAAGATGATCAAGCAATTGCATCCAAAATGCTTTATCTGTCACAAAAAGGAAACGAGCTTCGAGAATTAGTGGAAAATGAGGGCTGGGACAGAAGATCTTCTCTGTGGAAAGCGATGGATGCCGATGATGTAGCCACCGACTTCCCCATTCTAACTGAAGAGGAAATCCGCAACATCACATTAGGAACTTACCAAGTTAAGATGGCTAAGGCCTACTAACACGAACATTTACAGGAAGATGGCGCATATGACATTCTCATAGCAGAAGATGTACAAAATATCATCGGCGCAAAGATTTAAAGTCGCCACGTTTCGGCCAAGAAATATCAGTGTTGGATACACCACCGTGAAGGAGCGATTCTTTCCTGGTACTGCAAATGCAAGGCAGGGTCCCGTGTAGTCGGATGCTGCGCGCATATTACAAGTGTTCTTTGGTACCTTGCATATGCCCGGCACCAGTCCACACCGGTGAAAGGAGTTCGTAACTGGGCGGACCACCTGGATGATGCAGCCCGTGTTGTTGATGAGTCAGACAGTGGATCAGAGAGTCCGACGGAGGAATAAATGTTGAATGCACTTTGAAATTGTTCTTATTAAAATCAGTGTTAATGCTATTATCTTGATAAACGTGAATTGTTTTATAGTTTTCCACTGCTATCATTAAATGTTCTCCCTTTTTCCTTATCTCTCATGTTTTGTTATGTATATGAAATGAAAATGAACACATGAATATAGTTGACAAACAATATCAAACTGAATAATTATAATGATACAGTAGTTTTACCGGTAACGTTTATTTGCCAGTATCAAATAATTTGTAGAAAAATTACTGGAGAAAAATTGGGAGTTTTGTTTTAATGCCTACTAGGTAGTTATAAGACGTAAATTAATAGTCTATCCGTGTGTGGAAATATTTAACATTGCACGATTATTTACCACATTTTTTTAAAGTTAAAAATGTAACCAAGATTTGAGATGCAGAGAAAACGAAAATGTGAAAACAAGACTTAGTAAGCTTAATTAAAAAAAAAACAACAAGTGCGTCTTGTATGCATTGAGCCACAGCAAGTAGATAATTAGTAATTGGAACCTATAATCGTATCAAATGAAAATTGAGCTTTGAATGAAATTACGACTTCCAAAAGAACCACGTGTTGTTTGCCTTGTTCGGTTCAGTTCGATAGAAGTACGTGTATTATATTGACCGGATATTGGCGGGGTATTGACGTTTCTGAAGTTTGATCAATCGCAACTTCTCGGGCCTTTCCGGCAGGCTCGGAAAAACACCTCGAATGTATTAACATTACCGGCTGTTAGAATTTTATACAAAATGGAGTCGCTTCTCATTAAAATAAGTATCGGCTAGAAAGCCTTATAAGTCGTTTCTGTGTTATAGTTTAGGGTAAATCATTTACTTTAATGAAGTCTTGCTTACATCTCAACAGATCGTAAAATGTGTTGTATTTATATCAAGTTTTATAAAAAGGAGGTTGTCATGGACGCCTAGGTAATACATTCGAGGTGTTTTTCCGAGCCTGCCCGAGAAGTTGCGATTGAAGTTTGATACCACAATTTTGAAGAACAAAGAAACATGATTTAAACAACAAATTAAAACATTCGGATTTCCGACTATAATAGTCGTATGTAGACGAAACCGCCTACTGATTTGTTACAGGTTAAAAAGACTGTAGTGGGGTTTTTTTCTAATGAAAAAAATTAAAGTATCTGATGTAAATACATTCAATATGTCTCGGTAGTAAAAGACAAACATATATTTTTGCAATAGATGAAATATTCTAACTGGAATATACGAAAAAATTAAGTATACAATAAGTAAATGAGAGAATTCGAAAGAGAGAGAGAGAGGGGGAGGCGTAAATAATCTAACTTTTGTTAGTTGAATACGAGCGTTTTATGGTGCAGCATAAACTTTCATGTGTAAACAAGTCGACTTTTTCATTCTCCCTGGACATCAAGAATAATTATTCTAAATAGCGATAAAATTAACTTGCTTTATGAAAAAATTGTACGCACTATCATTTATTTTTGGATGATTGACGGTTTTATAACGGAAATGAGATGCGTAATTGACGTCGTGTCATATAGAACGAACGTCAAAACTAACGTAATGAATTCTTAACACCGCCTTTTAGCACTAAATCCGTGTTGTTAAACATGATCAGATATAAACAAGTTATATATCATTAGAAAGAGAAAATTCTCAACTATGACTCGTATAAACCTCATTGTCTTTCAAGATTCGGCCAAATTCCGTCAATAACGTCCCTTGTTCTTTGGAATTTTTTTCTTATGTCTTTGTCAACACAAGTAATTGATTTGTGCCAATGTACAAATTAGTATGGTACTGCATATGTGTTCAATTGATTACTTTTTTAGAAGTTATTTCATTTGGAACATACAATGTAGTTGTATTGTGAGAAAAGAAGGGATGTAGTGTTTGTAATTTACATTACGTGTTCTAAGATAGATAAGTCTATGCTATCCTCAACTGTGTTATGTTGGGTTATTGCCCCTGTTTTTATGTGTGACGTTGCTTCCGATTTTTATACAGGTCTTCAATGACGAAACTGTATATTCATGGTCTAATCTGGTTAAATTCGTGTGTGTAGCATACAAGGACGCTACAATTGCTAGTTTAGGAAGAAAATAATCATCAGAATAAAAAGTTATATATGATTTTAACCAATCTTTTTTTTAGGTCACCTGAGTAAATTCAGATGACCTACTGCTATCCGTTTTCGTCCGTCGTCGTGTGTCGAGCGTCGTCTGTCGTGCGATAACAATTTTACATTTTTAACTTTTTTTCTTAAAAACTACAAGGCTGATTATTACCATTTTAACTGTGAGGCATTTCTATGGTAAGAGAAAATGTGAAATTCAAGGCTCTATTACCCCTGGGTCGCCACATGTTGGGTCATATATGCAAAAAAAGCCAATTTTTTTTAAAAATCTTCTTCTCTACTCCCATACAGGTGAGGAAAAAACTGGTTGCATAGTTATGATGTCCATGACACTACTGGCTCTAAAAACCCCTGTCCGTATGAAAATCCCCTGTCTTCCCCTGTCACCCCCTGTGTTTTCACTGTCATCCCCTGTACATCCCCTGTGTGCCACTGTACAGAGCCCCTGTATACCCTGTCATCCCCTGTGCGCCACTGTACACAACCCCTGTGTGCCACTGTAAGCCCCTGTCACCCCCTGTACGCCCCTGTCATCCCCTGTAAGCCACTGTTTACCCCTGTGCATGCCCCTGACACCCCCTGTACGGTCTTTAACTGCTCGCTAAGTAAATAAATAGCTTTTAATTAATTCGGATTTTTAAAAATTTATATTTAGCATTCATGTTTTAGACGGTGCTTGTTTTTCTTTGCATTTCATAAAGGGCAATATTATTACAAACGTAAATAATTTTGACTCAAAATTGACCCAAATCAAGATATACTTGTATACCGATAAACCGCTTATTTTATTACATGCATTTAAACAAATTACCGTGTTCTGTAATATGTGAAAAAAAAAAAAATAAATGGAGGAGTGCGTGAAATCTACAGTGTTCTGTGCCATGTAACCTGACTGAGATAAAGCGCATAATAACACAACATGATCAGCACGTGCAGATAACCACACACCGATCGAAATGATGAAATGATCACCTATATTTTGACTGTTTTGACCAGTGTTATGATGCAGAGAATTAAACAGCCTTTATGAAGTTTATGTAAATCGCTGATAATTGCTGTCAGTATTGTTTTTTTTTTAAATCATAAGAGAGAGAGAGAGAGTTAATTTTTTTCAGAAAGGGGGATTAGACTGGTCCATTGACACTTTCAACTTTTATCAGCTAGTGTACATTTTCCAGTTTAGTTATCTATATGCATTATTGTATAAAATTGTCCTCATGCATATACACTGTAGAGCAATGATACCGTTTATGAATGATTTAATGCAAATGCCGGTAATGGGGTACCATTTAATTATACACACATGCATTATCTTAAACAATGGTCCGGGTTTCGGATCAGAAAAAAATATCAGGCATTTATTTAAATTATTTCATTTGAAAAATGAAAAATATAAAAGAACAATATACAGTTTTAATTAATATAATTATTACTGTGCCAAATAATGTTCTGAATTTAAAGCTCTTCAATCTTTTCATGTTTGACATTCTCAGAACTGAAAAATTGAAATTTTCAATTTCTTGTTTCTTTACTTGACAGACTGGGGAAAAGGTCATAAGGGGTGTTTAAACAACATATTGCATTATTGTGTAGCATTGCCGAGCATCCAGACCTAAGGACGTGTGTGTATATACAAGTACACGTGTGTCTGTCACCTCATTGTTCTTAATCTCGCTACCGTGCACTGCAAATTGTCAAGAAGGGCTGTATACAGTATATAGCTATTATATAATCACTGACCGACCATTCAGATCTGAGGAACTGTGTGTATACACGTGTATCTATCATCTCTTGCTACCGTGAACTGCAAATTGTCAAGAAGGGCTGTGTACAGTAGTTATATATCACTGACCGAGTGAAATAATGTCAACATTCTCTCCTTTGAAAACTGCAGCTTCAATCAGCCAGGTGTTAATCATGTGTCTTCAAGTTTTTTGATCAATTGATCTGGTCTAGTATAAAACATTGATGTATTAAAAATCAAAATGACAGCTCTAAGTTAATCTAAATAATTATAGAAAATTGGTCATGAAAATTAATTAGGATTGCATGTTTACTTATTAGGGAATTAATTCCCGGTTAAACTATTAGTAACTTTTAATTAAAAATCAATGCAATATCTCTCTCTCTCTCTCTCTCTCTCTCTCTCTCTCTCTCTCTCTCTCTCTCTCTCTCTCTCTTTGTATAAACTCCTAAGCTACATGTATAGAAAACATTAGTTCTACATTTACATGTATGTTTTGTATGTTCTGACGAGGGCTGCGGAATGATAAAGAATAGGTGATAAAAATTAGGATTGCATGTTTACTTATTAGGAAATTAAATACCGGGTAAACTATATAATTAATAAATTTAATTCAAAATCAATGCAAACTCTCTCTCTCTCTCTCTCTCTCTCTCTCTCTCTCTCTCTCTCTCTCTCTCTCTCTCTCTCTCTCTCTCTACTAATCTCGATATCTTTGAGTTCTTCTACTTTGCAGTTAAAAGAATTATGCCAATTAGATTTTGGAAATTGATGAAATTGATTATGAGATTAAAACATCAGTTTAAATTCAATTCAATAGTCCAATAAGCCAATCAGAAACGTTTTGAACAAACATAATCATTTCTTAGGCAAATTTATATAAGCTATTAAAGCTTTATTTTGCTATTCACGGGAAACTAATAAAGGTATAAGCAAGAAATTGGTTAGAAAAAAGAAGAAAGGTGTACTCTATCGTTACATAGCTGATTATAAATTCTGTATTCTGACTGGTTTATTGGTTTTAGTTCGCTCCATATACAAAATTAAAACCATGTGCCGCGCTTAATCTTAGTTTCTAGTGTGTTGTTTATTACAAAGAATCATATGATTCATAGGCTTAAGATATTCACATGTAAGTGTACATATATCTGTAGACAATTTTAATAAATGAATAATTCACTCTATGTTGTATTTTTATGTCTGTTTTTCAAACATTAGGGAGTAGCGATGTGCCCGAGCTCCAAAGGACTACATGTACATGTCCTGAGGGCTTGCACACCTAATACAAAAATAATTCCCACCCTCACCTGAGGTTTACCACCCGGTGAATCTCAAATCTTTAGTTTTTCCAATGTAGCAAGATTATTAAAGTATCAATAAATAAAACTAAAACATGTGATTTCTAAAATAACGACAACAGGGTGTATTGTGATTCGGTGCTGTTGAGTGCAAATATAGCTCAAAATATAACACATGTGATTTCAATAGTTGAATTAAGAAAATGATATTGAAAAAAAAACCCAGTCAAAAGCCGTACTGGGGATGTCAGGGGCATGCACAGGGATAAACAGTGGCTTACAGGGGATAAGAGGGGCGTACAGGGGGTGTCAGGGGCTTACAGTGGCACACAGGGGGATGTGTACAGGGGCGCACAGGGGATGACAGGTTATACAGGGGCTCCTTACAGTGGCACACAGGGGATGTACAGGGGATGACAGTGAAAACACAGGGGGTGACAGAGGAAGACAGGGGATTTTCATACGGACAGGGGTTTTTAGAGCCAGTAGTGTGAGGCCTTATAACAAAAATGTGAATTGCATGGCCCCTGGGTCAGGGGTTCTGGCCTTAGGGAGGGCCAATATGGCCATCTAGTTAAAATGTATAAAATCTTAGAAAATCTTCTCTACTCCCATATATATTTTTAAAAAAGTAAATGCATGATTATGATGTAATTGAGAACCTCAACCAAAATTGTGAAATTCATTACCCCTGGGTCAGGGGTTTAGGCTCTAGGGTGGGGCCAATATGGCAATATAGTAAAATCTTAAAAAAAACTTCTTCTCTACTCTCACACATGTGGGCAAAAAGTGAATAAATGGTTATAATGACCACTAACTCCTCTACCTAAATTGTGAAATCCATGGCCCCTGGGTCTTGGGTACCGGACATCAGGGGGGAGAGCAATATGGCAATAAAGTGTTAATGCATATAAAATTGAACATCAGTATAAAAATCTGACTTATAATTATGTTACCAGGAAGTCCTATACTGAAATTTTAATTTTCATGTCCCCTGGAGTATGGGTTTTTTACTCTAGGGCAGAGCCAAAATGGATGTATAAGTGTTAATGCATATAATGTTAAACAATTATCTTCTTTACTCCCACACATCTGAAAGGAAAACTGAATTCATCATTTTGTAGACCAGATCTTAAAGTTTTGTTCCAAAAATTATAGGTTTCACAGTTCTTCTTGAAAGATTTCAGCCAGGGGGGTGGTCGTCATTACAAATTTATAATTTTTTTACTCCAGAATGAAACCTAATTAATTCATAAAATGCATATATGAAACTCCTCGACAAGTTTGTGTATGGGTTATATGCTACTCAGGTGACCGTTAAGGCAAATTGGCCTCTTGTTTATTTCCTTGAATTCCAATGCGTTTGAGGCTTTTCTTCCTTCTTTTTCAAAAACATTGGGCATTTTGCCATTAGAAAAAAAGTCCAAAAAAAGTCAAACAACACAATTTATTATACTTGTTGCTTGGGGTATAAAACGCACTTACTGTTTTGTTTAGAAGAGTGTTAAACTTCATATTCTTCATATATTTAATTATTCGTATTTTTTAAAATTCAAATTTATTTCTTTGACAGCTTTTTATTTACAGTCTCTTACATCAAAATCCAAATTTTAGTTATCGGTATGAATGTTTTCATGCACAAAAAATGGCTGAAGGTAGAGATCTGAATTGTTTTTGTCAGACGCTTCTTGAATATTGTCAGCATACATTACATTCAGTGGATGACATCGATAGTTGTCCTTTGGTGTCAGGGGTGTGCAGAGGTGTTCGGGTTTCTGTGGTAGGCAAGGTCTTTCGTATTTTTGAGATATTCTTAAAACTGCCGGAGAATGTTCCATTTCACACTGCTCGTCTATTTGGTAATACTCAGCTTCAACGGACTGATTAAACTTACCCTTGTTAGATGGCTTCATGTTTCGGACATGCAGCTCCCTAAGTTCATTTGATGCATCTGAATTACTCATTCGTGCAGATTTTGATCTCTTGCATAGTTGAATTACTATTATGAATAGTAGTATAAATATAGCAGCCCCTACACCCATTAGTATGTAACTTGTGTAAGTCAAGGATGCTTTAGTAAGGGACATTGTAGTTTCCTTAAATGATATTGAACTTTGAACGTAAATTTGTTCAGTAGTTTTCAACTTCGTAAGTGCCGCTAAAATATAAAAAAAACGTCGTACATAATTGGAATACAACATCATTCATGCATGCAATAAAAAAGGCATTATCAAATAGGATAACCTTTACAAACAATACGAACACGGTCTAAACTTGAAAAACTTGATATTTGGGGCAAGACGTGTCTCGTGCTCTACATGTAATTTCTAATCCGTTTAAGTCACAACATTTAAATGCTTTGCAATGTTCTGTTTAGAATGAGACAATTTTCTATTCTAATTTGCGAAGTAAAAATAAATAAGGTTTAACAAAATATGATTCAAGATTTAAAGTAAAGAATCATTACACTTTTTAGCTCACTTGAACAAAAGGTTCAAGTGAGCTTTACTGATCACCCGTTGTCAATCCGTCCGTCTGTCTGTTCTTCTGTAAACTTTTCACATTTTTTACTTTGTCTCTTAAACCACTGGGCTAAATCCACATTAACTCAGTACATTGCATCCTTAAAGAACTAAAATGCAACAGTTTCGGATATTACTATGCTATACTATACAATTTAAATTGTTAAAATCGTGACCCCTGGACTAACACTGCTTTACATTTTTATATAGAGTATAATGTAGGGATAATGTTTAAAAAAAATCTCAAGAACAACAATGCTACAGTTTGTAAAATTACTATGCAAGTATCCTAAACTTATGAAGATTCTAAATTGTGAGACCCAAGACTAATACAGGGCCCAGAAGGGATCTAAAGTTAAACATAGAGAAATATAGGGAAATGTTCACAAATCTTCTTAAGAACTATAGTGCAACAGTTTGTGGGATTACTGTGCAAGAATCCTTGGCTATTGTAGATTCTAAATTGGAACAATCGTGAACCCCTGAAGAGGGGTTCAAAGTTATATATTGAAGTAAATAAAGAAATGTTGTGAAATTTTAATCTTAAGCACTTCAGCTTTACAATTTGTCAAATACCTATGCAAGGACCCTTGAATAATGAAGATTCAATTTTTTTTAAAAAATAGTTTAGATTCGAAATTGTTAAAGCTTTGACCTCTAGACTAGTACTGATAACCCAAGAGGGGGTCGAAGTTTAACATAGAATTTTATAAAGAAGAAATGTTTAAAAATCTTCTCGAAGACAACAATGCTACAACTTGTGAGATTACTATGCATGCATTCTTGGATAATGTAGTTCAATTTTTTTTAAATCGTGAACTCCAGACAAATCCTGGGGCCCAACGAGGAGTTCAAAGTTAAACATAGAAGTTAATAGGAAAAATATTCTGCTCGAGAACTACAATGCTTCAATTTGTCTAATTACCGCGTAAGCATTTTCAAATTGTGCAGATTCTAAACTATAAAAATCGCGACCCTCTATGTAATTTTTAGGCCCCAGTATTGGTTCAGAGTTTAACATAAAAATTTAGAGTGAAAATGTTTAAAAATCTTCTCAAGAAATGTAATTTAAGAAAGCTGTTACCACCGAACTAATAATGGGGTCCCAGGTTAGTTTCGAAGTTTAACATAAAATATATAGGGAAATGTTTTAAAATCTTCTCAAAAACTACTGTGTTACAGTCTGTGAGATAACTATGCAAGGATCCTCAAATAGTGTAGATTCTTACTGATTAAGCCAACCATAAACCCGGACCAATACTTGGGCCCCAGAAAGGGTTTCAAAGTTTAAAATAGAGAAAACATATGCTACGAAATAGAATATTACAAGGAACTGTTGTTTAGGTGAGCGATGTGGCCCATGGGCCTCTTGTTTTCGGTCCATGTTGAATACTGTAAAAAAATTTCTACTCATATATGAATTAATCTATCACAAAAATAAATCAAGTTGAAATATATTTAGTATTAAGGTTCAAACTTTAAGCCGTTTTTATTTTCAATTGTCAATATATTTTATTTTTTTAACCTAATTAGTGTATCGATTTCTGCCTTATTCCCCAAACCTATACCTTTATCTCCCCAGACCTTTATCAATCAATACCTGACTTAAATTCATCCGTCGATTTATAAACACATCCAATTATATGGTCACAATCTTGATCAGTGCAGGTTGGAGAACACAGACCACCGCATAATTTACCAAAAGCCCCGGGAGGACAAGATATGTTGCAAAATTGGCCAAAGTATCCAATTTTACATTCTGCAATAGTGAATATACAATTTATACAGCACATATTAATACTCTGCAAGGAAATTTGGTTAGTTTTGTATAACGATATGACTTCCACGTAATCCTTCTCATGTTGTAAAAAGTATCAAATTTGCACAAATGACTTTGAAATCGCAACAAAATATACTACCTTTTTTCAACAATGTTATAATAGATTCCCCCGAAATTCCAATACACTACATTTTATACATGAATTTAAGGTTACGCCGATATTTTTCAGTGTGAATGACACGTTAAATTTGCATACAGTTGGGAAACACGAGTAACAATTTGTATCGAGTGGTATTTAAATCCACAATTTCTTTTAAATAAAGCTAGGTTATCAAACCATCAATGTAAATTATATTTCGTGCAGTGGGATATCGTTTTCAAGGTACATGTATAGGTTACTAATTTACTCCAAAATGCACGCTTTAAAGACGCCTTTTTTATCATCACCAACAATAGTTATGTGTTGTAGTAGATCTTTCACTGGGTCGCATGCTGACTGACGTTTTTCATACTAATTGTTAGACCATAATTAATCACCTAATTGTTTTCCGGGGTTTTTTTTATTACGACAAAGTGCACACGGCGAGTGTGACCGGTCAGCTGAGGATGCTCACTCCTCCATGGCACCTGATCCTACCTCTATCTTTTTTTAAAGTACTTGTTGCTCTGCTTTGAATTTGTATTTCGTTTTATGGATTTTTGAGATGATTGACGGTTTGTTCTTGTCATTTTTTTTCACGTTTATGATATCTATGCTTATTGCATTATAATGTAATACATATATAAATGCAGCTCATTGACCTTCAGTATCTCTGAAGAATTGTTTTACCCTGTAAAACGTTATAACTTCTTTTGGAGTAATGCATTAAAATAAATTTGTTCAACTGTTAATAATTAGTTAGTTTTCCACTTCGCAAGGAAACAAAACAAATAATTGCTTATGTTTTATTTTTATCCCATTTCAAACTCGTTTGTCAGCGAGCAAATTTATGACTGGGCAAATTCCTCTCTTTAAATTATCTCTTTAAACACAACTTTGTCTGGACAAATTCAAGACAGGGCGAAACCGTTTACGGATTAAGTTTACTTAGACTCGAAAAAAATCCCCACTACAATGTAATAGGAACGCAAAACTACTTATTATACATATTAGCCCTCGTAATGTGGTGCTATTTTTCACTTTCAATTTACTAGGTCAATGACCTACGTTTTACGCTAGTGACCATTGAATGTGTAATAAAATTTTTAAATATGGACTGATAAGAGCCCCAAAATATTGTTTGCCGAAATGTATTGTCTGTATTCTGTTAACATTAACATAATTTAAGGTCAAAGATAACATTTTCGAGATATTCCTTCTGAAATTAATTTTATGATTTTTTTTTTACATCGCGAGCAGCCAGTGATATAGAATTATACACAAGATAATACAGCCATAAAAAATGTGAAATGATATTAAAAACGCATAGAAAGTTAACTTTTGCAATAACATTACTACATAAAAATATATTAGAGAGAAAAAGAAAATGTAAAAAATTAATGATTGTCAACTGTTTCAATATCAATCTACCTTTGTAGCATATCTTCCTCAAATAAACAGAACATGGATATCAATATCAATATTTGTTAATAACATTGTTATGCTGTGTTCTTCAAACAAACTTTGATTTCAGGTATTGAACTTTGTAAAAAATATTTTTTGAAATGTCAAACCCTGAGTAAACGTAATTCTAAAGTGATGCAGGGACAAATAACATGGAGCGAAAATAACCTTGTATATAGTATGTTCGACATGTAATATGTAAGTATTATTAGTATTATTGACACATTATCTCTTAATTTTAACTCCCAATCTTTCCACAACTTTAAGGAATATACCATCGTGTTACAATGGCAAAACATTGCCGATTGCCGAATCAGTATTTATTATTTGCTGAAAAAATAATTGTGTCTTTGTACATATTCAATGATTATCAAATGTTTCAAAACTAAACTCTTACAACTAAATTTTAAAACTAATCTGTGTTATAGCCCTCATGTTTTGTAGTAAAATAATTCTAGGATTCCACTGTATGATGCTACAAACATGAAATTTCCGTACATTATTTTATGTAATTTACTACTACTTCAAACGAAGTTACACCATGGTCATTTTGTTTGTTCCATGAACAAAAAGGGTTTTTTTTTAAAGAAAATGTTAATAGAATTTATTGTATTTAAAATTGTTTACGCAATTTTACGATTTATTTTTTGTTTAAATAAAAATTTATCTTGTAAAACTTTTGAAAATGACACATCCATATATTTGAAAAAAAAAAATTAGGTTGGCCATTTGAGTTGCGCTGTGTATTATGGATTTATTTATATGTAATTATGTATATAAAAACCATCCTATTTTTAACCATTCGATTTTCTTTAATATGAAAGCGTCTCAATCTTCTTTAAAGGTGAAAACAAAATTGACTTAAACTATTATTTGCCCAAGCAGTATTGATGTAACACAAAGCGATCACGAATATATGATATATTTTAAATCTTGTTTGACATTAGCTAAACGATCGCAAATTTTCTCCCATTGGAAAGTGGGCGCGAACAAATTATGTTACAAATGCATGTCGTGCAGAATCTGCATATCTTGCTTGATACTTACCTGTTTGTGTGATATATTCCATTAATGAATATACAGATACAAAGTTAACGTAAACGTAGCACATAAAAAACATTTATAATAAATTATTATAAAAAAAAACACTCAAAGAATGTATCCTTGTTTAGAAAACAAAAACAATTTTTGATATTTAGATACAAAGAAAAAATTATCGTACCAATCTGGCTATCCATCACTGTTTTTCCTTTAGACTCATAAGTTTTAGATAAGAAACTTAACAAAACTCAAGCTTAGTGTTTTGAGAAATATTTCCCTTCATTTAAAAAATTTAAATATCATACTTTTGAGGAGCTCGGTACAAAGGGACGTTAAAATAATAATAATTATTCATTTCTGTTAATGATTTCCGACTTGTGTTATATTTTCCTTTAGAGTTTTATGTTAGATAAGAAGCTTAGCAAAATCCAGCTTTATGTGTTGATAAATATTTTCCTTCATTTACAAATTTAAAATATCATACTCTTGAGGAACTCGGTACAAAGGAAAGCTAGATTCATCATCATATTTTATTTCTGTTAATGATTTCCGACTTGTGTTATGCTGATTTATTTTCTTATTCCCGAACATATAAAATAACTAAACGGAAAACACGTGAACACTTCAAAGATTTTTTTTATTTTATTTTAATTTACAAGTTCTTTCTTTATAAAATTAATTCAAAGCATGTTGAATTAAACTTAAAAGTCGTCAAATAGTCACTAGAAAAAATAATCTCATTTGAAAATATTATGAAAACCTTTAACATATATTTTGAATTTTTATCATATTATACAGATTGTATATTTTTCACGTTTAACAGATTAGCCATATCGTGTTAACATGATATTTTATCTACTTTGTTTTGATATATTTAAAGACGATGGGTGGATAAGGCGTGTAAAATGCCCATACCCAGAAAATTCAAATATCAAATCAATCTGATTTCTTCAAATATCATTTAAAACAATATATAGGTAACATATCATTGATTTTTAACCTATATATATGTTCAATACCGGGAATATGTGGACTCAAACAGGCGTATACGTATCAAAATCTCCAAATAGTGTCAGTTTTTAGAATTTCATTGCATTTTCTTTTATAGAATGGGTCTGTGCTCCATATTTTTTCATAGCCTAAATAAGGTGTAATGGAAAACAAACCGATTTTAATCAACAAAAACGTGGAGAGGTGACCAACTGCACATTGAAAATATCCCTTTGTATCCAAACACTTGAACGTTTTGAAAAAATATTACAAGTCCGTAAATTCGAGGCCAAAGTGACACATAATATTTAAACAGCTTACTTGTTGTGTCTCAAATAGCTCAGTGGTTAGAGCACCCGACAAAAGCTAAACTTATATACTTGCGGAAAAAAGAAACTGTGCATTACTTAATATATGAAAAAAAACCATTTAAAAACTACAATGAACAAATTTTATTTTTTGTAAAACTGTTAACTCATGTATTCGTAACAACATCTCATAACACATTAATGTCAACGTCGAATAACGTCATTTTCACCAAACTCGAAAGTCACTGTTATTTGAAATTGAATAAACAAAATTATTAACGCGTGTGACCACCATTTGCGTTCACGCATGCTTGACAGCAACGCCTCATTGATGCCACGAAAGTGTTCAGAAATGATTGAGGAATGTTGTTTCAGATGTTGGTTAAAGCCTGGCCTAAATCAGCCAATGTCACTGGCTGATTTGTTTAACGGTGTAAACGTCTTTCCATTTCATCCCAGACGTGCTCGATCGGCAACAAATCGGGGAAAACAGCTGGCCGAGGCAAGACATCGACATTCTGTTGAACAAACAAGTCCCTGGCTACACGTGCGACGTGTGGCCTTGCGTTGTCTTACTGCAAAGTGGTGTGATTTCGATGTCTCTGTATGAAGGGTATCACATGACACTGAATAATTTCATCTCGATAGCGTATGCCAGTGAGATTTCCATTGACAATTTGTAGAGGGGTTCTTCCACGTGCTGATATTCCACCCCACACCATTACGCTACCTCCACCAAATTGTTGACGTTCCACAACACAAGCGTCCTGGTAACGGTCCCCAACGCGACGATACACCCTACAACGGCCGTGACTGCTATACAAATGAAATCTGGATTCATCAGTGAACAGAATATTGGCCCAGTCCTGTATTCTGAATCGCAGATGTCATATGCACCACGCTAGTCTGGCGATACGATGACGATGAAGCAGTACTAGGCGCACCGCTGGACGTATTGGTCTGATGTTTTGCTCGCGCAGACGATTACGCACAGTTTTTGGACTAAATGGGCGAAGCCCTGGAATGCTACAGACGGTCAAACTTGCTGTATGGAAACGATTTCTCAGATGCACAAGTATAATGTGTTGCCAGATTGTTGAAAACGTCTCCATAATGACTGGTTGGTGTTCCGATGAACTCCAAAGTGTCTTGCTACAGTATTTTGTGCCATTCCAGCTTGCAGCATCCAAACAGCACGATTAAGTTTGGTTTTCGTTGAGTCTTGGCATTACATAGGGGTAAATTTTGTTGAAACTAAAGTGACTTCCTTAACAAAAAAAGTTTAAACAAATCCTTTACAGTTCTTATTCCAAACAGTATTGGCCCGCAAAACTCGTGCGTACAAATTATTCAATAAACAACAGGTGCTCTCTAATCATGAAAAAGTCCGTGCACCCGGACGGTTACCATCCGATATTGTCAAAAACATTACCGTTATCGATTGTTTAAATTTCATAAATACAAATAATAGATATAGAAAAATTATAGTAAATTTTATAATGTACAGTACCTTTTTTCCGCTAGAATATATCTAATGCTTTTATGTTATGGGATTCATACCACAGAAATTTAAAGCAATATTGTTTTTCTTATCTTTTGTTTAATATATTAAAAACTAAATATAGTTAGAAGTTATGCTTTTGCAAACTTGAATTAAAATATATTTGAATAGATTCAATTGAATAAAATAAATTGAAAAAAAAATTCAAAATTGTATTTTAAACTAAACTGAATGGGCATTTGCCCTATCTTACCCCCCCCCCCCCCCCCTTAATCTTCTTTGAACGTTCCTATTTTCTTTACATGAAACTTAGCTTCAATTTCCAACTTTAAGATTTGGTTTCTTTATTTCAACCTATTTACGTAACAATATGTAAGCGTTCAGATCAAGATACCATTTCAAAGGAATCCCGCGCAAGTACATTATGTCAATTACCTCAGACAGTCTCTATATAAGACTTTGAGATCTACGAGTTTTTACCAGTTATTTTGATTCATTATCTTTTTAACTGTTTGCAATACGGGAAGAGTGATTTTGCACTAATTTGTTAAACACAATATACGTGGTTTCATTACTTACGTCTGAATGTAACGACATCGATAAATGCTTTATGTTAGTTTCATCGTCATCTTTTAAAAAAAAAATGATGTTTTCGTTCGCAGACACTATTTTACTTTATGAACATTAATTAGGGTCCACGTGATACAAATGGTTGAACCTGATCAGAATT
Source organism: Magallana gigas (assembly GCF_963853765.1). Classification (NCBI taxonomy): domain Eukaryota; kingdom Metazoa; phylum Mollusca; class Bivalvia; order Ostreida; family Ostreidae; genus Magallana; species Magallana gigas. Next base: position 37,307,470 of record NC_088861.1, on the reverse strand, counting down.
TGACAATTCAATCACTTCTTGTTTGAGAGGAGCCATCTACAGCTCTTCCAACCCGGTCTCCCGCCTACGAAGGTGAATATTACATGTATGCATCTTCTCTATCACACTGACAGATCTGAACATTTTATATATATATATATATATATATATATATATATATATATATATATATATATATATATATATATATATATATATATATATATATATATACATAGATTTATGATATATTAAGGTTTTCGTCATCGTTCAATTATGACTTTCAGAATCATATTCAGCATCTTCGCTCACCTTCCTCGGAATGTGAACCTAAATCGAGTTCAACAACTTTCAACACAAGCTACTTGAGTTATAACTGCGTTTATATAGTCTATAAAAGGCTAATAATTTATATTTTATTTATCTTAATAAGGTACTGTAAGCTAATGGTTATCTGCACCTTTTATTCATAGGTAAGCACCTTCCTTTACAGCCTGTACAGTTGTAACAACGTTATTGTTGACTAGCCAATCGTGTTATATAGTTCGTGTAACGTGGGTGATCGTTCGTGTAACGTGCGAGATCGTGCGTGTATCAGGAAAATTGGTTTGCGTTTTTTAGCGTGCGTGTTCGTGCGTGATCGTGCGGTTTTTTCGTTTTGTAACTTTTTTTACGGAATGCCAGGATTTATTCTGAAAACAACGACAAGTAGTTTTTGTAAAACAATGTGAATTTAAACCTTTTGATAGAAGAACATTGCTTCTTTTTTTTTTTTTATAGAAGAACATTCATTCTCTCTTTCGTCTTTAAATACATTTAGTAAGTATTTCCATAGCTCATTCAAACCTTTGTTCGATCGAGTTAGTTCTGCATAATTTTATAATCAGTATATATCAAGCATTTATTGTGTCTTGACACATAAATTTAATCATGTTAGCAAGAGCGACACGTTGAATGAAAGCGGTTAATCTTACCCATGCCCCGATTCAAACTAAACGATTATTCCCAACGTTTTTCTTTCAAATGAGAATACGATACGTTCCTATCTGGTATATTGTATAATTATTTGTTTGAAATAAAATTTATTAAGACGATTTAAAATTTAGAATAAATAGAAATAAATCAATTATGTACAGTAAATTATGAAAATATTGGATGTGTAAAATCGAAATTCTACGGAACAAGGTAACAATTTTACCTGTATCCCGCATAATTAAATCGTACGTAAGGGAATTGGATTACATAAACAGTCAACTCGTATCACTTTGTAAATAATTTTGAGTAGTTTATGCATTATCTTCATTTCTTTTACACTTAATTTTTTTTAACTTATGATTGAAGTTAATATTCGTTATGGAGATAAAAAAATTAATTTGTGTGTGAATCCTATATATTTGTGTGTGAATGTGTAAAATTGTTTACTCGTGAAATATAAAACAGTGCATGCCGCTTTTCAATAAAACACAAACATAAAGCAATGCAAATTAAAGCAATACGTTTCCTTAATTCTAATCTTAAAAATTAATTTTGATTTTGCGTGTTTAATGGTGTAGAATCGTGCGGTTGCGTGTTTTATCGTTTTTGTTCGTGTATCGTGAAAATTCAGTAAGTAAGTGATCGTCCGTGTATCGTGCGTGATCGTTCGTGTATCGTGCGTGATCGTTCGTGTATCAGAATCGTGCGTGTCGTTTGTCAACAATAACGTTGCTACCACTGTAGCGGCTACATTTAGGTATAAAGAATTCATTGAAATTAATAAGTAACACAACCCGGAGACGAAAGAAAGTACCTTAACCTATAGCTAGAGAAAAGACCTTGGAAGAAGATTCATGAAATGTATACTTGTTACATTCATAGGTGTAGCAATCCATTGTCGTATATATGCATAAATGCACATATACAATATATACTACTGGTATATTCCAGTTGATTTTATTCTTCATTTTTGTTTTCTTCCCTGTCATTTATTAGTCAAGGTAAGCATTATATTATTTCAATGTGTTTTAGGGTTGGTTTTTATTTTCAATTAATCAAGTTAAGAAATATAGTATTTCATTTTTTAAAACTCAAAATAACTTGAATAAAAATACCGCCACGTCATCTCTAGTCATGCCATTTAGAGAACATTCCAACAAAGATTACCAAGCAAGCTAACAAGTATTTTCATTATACTTTTTTCTAGTAGTTTTTTAAACTATTTTTGTAAACCCAGCCTCTGTTGTAGATCCTTAGTAAATTGAAAAAATATTTTCAGGTGACAAAAGATTGAGTTGGTTATGAAAATTTATTAGATTGGCTTAACGCCAGTTTGTTGGTAGTGGTTTATGTATAGACGTATAAATTTGTTAATATCTACATAATCGAAGCAATGGTGTAGTTTCTTTCCAAAATTTATTCTTAACAGGTATTCTGTAAAGTCATTACTTCTTTTGATTCAATTTTACATTTATTTTAGGTTCAAATAAAACAACATGTGATGAAATTTTATTTATAAAATTGATTATTACAAAAGGATATCAACTTTCGTTTTAAGACAAGATATTTGATTCACCTCTTTCAAACGAAATGAAATAAAATCACCCACATAAAAACATGAGATAGCTAAGGCACAATACAGATAAAGTTGAAACCAGAAACCTGTACATGAAGTTACAAATAGATGTAAAAATATACTTTAATTTCAGAGTTAGTATAAGAAACAAATAGCCTAAGGTATTGGATTTCAATATAGACATAAATATTGACGTTTAAAAAAACTGTATATTTTATTAACACCTTATTAAGGTGACTAAATAGATTTTATGATAAAATGTGAATGAAAAGTCCTATTTGACAGGCCAATTTTAACATGAATGACATTAACTTAACAATGTTGTATATACGTACATACGGTGTTTTGTGACCGTTTAGACTTGCACGGTGCTTGGTTAATATTAACCGGCATCCGTCATGTGCAGTACGATCGGGTAAGGGAATGTTAGCGTCGAGGGCACAAGAAATAGGGTTGAGGCGCGCTGTGGGCTGTAAGGTAAAGAACAGAGGTTAGGTATGCATTATTCAGGTTCACCACTATGCAATTCCAAAGAAGTAGAAAAAAAATTGATAAAGGATTCGGAATTTATTATCAAATGTTTAAGCTGAAGAATAACAAACAATAAAAGGGACACAAATGGAAGTGGCCGGTAATGAGTCTGGTCTCCGAACTGAAGATTGACAAATACAATTTAGTATACACAAGAAAACATATTGACGCAAGCGTGAAATAGGTCGCAAAATTTTTTATTGTTGTATGAATCATCATTAGTTGTTTACATTAAAAACACACCACAAAGAAAATAACGAGTTGGTTTTACTCATTATTATGGTACATTTTAATATATTTTCAGCTACACGTTTTGAAGTTTAGCATTTTACTATTATTATTAAAAGAATCACATTCGTTACTGTAAGCATTTCTAACGGTAATTGTATGACCATTTCCATAGGGTGAAATAATAGAGAACACACTGATTTGTACATTATTCTAATACAAAGTTCAACTCATTATTATTCTCTTGGAGATTATGTATTTCAAACCATTTTTTTATTGCATTGTATTGAATTAAAACTTAATACATTGTTTTATATGATTTCAAGGGACGGCATAATAAAATTTAAATGTATTATTTTAAAGGTACATGTAAGCTCACATGGTCATCTGGTAGAAACTGCACAATTTCAAAGGTGAAAAATAAGTCGGATATTTTTTTTTCCTAAATATAAATATAAATCTTTTCTTCACTTCATTTAATGAATATAATCGTGTTATTTCATTGCATGATTATTTTTTTTAAACGGCAGCTCAAATTTTCAGGCCAATTAAAATTGTCAGGTCTTTCATATTTTTGTCACAACGTCGACCTGCCGCGGCCAGGATTCGAATCCATAAACTTTCGGTTATGAGTCCTGCATCTTAACCACTCCGCTACCGACGCCAATACATTATAGTCTCGATAAAAACGTACCGAACACAACAGTTTTTGACCTTCTTTACATTTACGAGTAAAACAAAAATATGTAATACTTTTTAAAGGCATAAAACATATTTCTACATGCAAATTCACTTTTAAATTATAAAAGTCAGCATAATAATAATTCTACAAAAAAAGGTATACTGCAGAAACGCAGTTACAATATCTAAATGTATATCAAATTATGAACCGCCTTCTGGCGGCTCGTAATAATAATCTAAGCAATGAGTATAAGTGAAAAATTGATGACATCAAAAGAACTGAGTGAAAGATTCACAGGTATTAGGTTATTTGATAATTTTAATGAGCCTATAATGGTCAGGACATGAACGGCATATAACTACGCAGTGTTGTTTCAAGAGATTAGTAGTTCTTGGAAGAAATTAAAGGGTCTGCCAGGTGACAATGATTACTTTACTTTCTTAACATTAAATTCCTAGAATATATGACAATTAAATGTTGCATTTGAAAAGTTATGTTCGAATAAAGTTGATAATAGAACAGTAAATGTTTCACTGTGGTAGTAAACTAAAGCACCTTTACTCTTATAGGACCGATTTGTTAACAAGCAACGTTAAAGTACGAAAACAAATGATATAGAATAAATCATGGCATTAATTCACAATTCAATCTTCATGTATCTGTGTACACATACTTAGATACGCCCATAGTTACTTGAATTATAAGAATGCCATATGTGACAAAGCCAGGAACAAGAGCAATAAATTTGATGGTTATTTCAACAAAGTTCACTTATCAAGATATTTAATAAGATTGGTTTCAGAAATGAATTTGATTTACCGGGAGTTAACCCCTAAAGCCCCATTCACAATTGGCGCACGAGCACTTTACAAGACTTTGCGATCGAAATCGTATGGCTTGGCACGAGCTATCGCATACGTTGCACGAACTCTTGCATTCGATGCATGCGTTTTTGTGGTCGCATCAAGTCTCTAAAGTCCCTTTCGCAATTGGCGCACAAGCACTTCACAACACTTTGCGACCGGAAATGTTTTGATTCGCACGAGCTCTCTCATACGTTGCACGAGCTTTCGCATACGTTGCATGCGTTTTAGTGCTAGCATCAAGTTTCCTCTAAATAGTGGACATGCACACTATTCAGACGCGACCAAATGCGATCCAAATCATCGCAGTGCAACGCACGAACATTTGTACGAACGTTTTACAACGTTTTGTGTACTCGCAAGAGTGATGAACGATTTTTAAAGGTCGTAATATGAATCGCAGTTTTTAATGCGCGTATTGTGCGACCATGGGCTGTTGCTCAACATGTCTCATGTTATCTTGCAACGTTTGTTTTTCTGGGGGAATAGATCTTTATATACCCTGAACATCAATGCAATAAACTAACAGCATATGATTGTACAAAATATGTCGATTTCTAAAAAGTGTTTGATTTCCTCTGTTACTCTCACTTTTTTTCATAATTTCGAATCATAGACAGTTAAGTTGGTTTTGCGATATATAGAGAACCATAATGATTCAATATTTTTGATTTAATCATACTTGTTTACATCATATGCTCATATCGACTTTTTCATTTCTATGAAATGGCCCTGGCACGTGACTTTCTAGACCAATCAAATATAATAGATTAAACATATGGAGGTGTAATAATCAATGCTGCTGCATCTCTGTTTCCTCTTGGGCGGCATATCCTCTCGCTTTCAACTATGTCTGCTGAAGAACGTCGGAAATGGGCGGTATATATAACCCCATTGACTCTCACTAGCATTCGTATTATGAAACGCATGATCGCACGTCCAATCGCATTGGCGCACGTTTAATAGTCCGATCACATGGTATCTCGCGCGATCCTATCGCATTATCTTTCAACAGTCGCTTTCATTGTACAACAGTTGCAAATAGACGCAAGACATATCGCAAGATTTAACGCGTTTACATCGCACAACGCTCGCGTAGATCGTGCGAATTTCTTACGAATACTTTTTTCAAATGCGATTATTTCGTCAAGAGTTTACGATTCATATCTAACTTTATCGGTTGCACGAATATTCAGTCGCTTTTTCTCGTGCGCCAATTGTGAAAGGGGCTTAAATTGCAGTCGTGGTATGATAGTACAACGATGCAAGATTACATGAGACACATTGCGCAGCAGTCTCATGGTTACAAACATACGCATTGGCAGCTGCAATTCATCTTACAACCTTTAAAACTCGTGCATCACTCATGGGAGTAAAGAAAACGTTCGTAAAACATGTGTAATGTTTGTCCGTTGCACTGCAATAATTTGGATTGCATTCTGTCGCGCCGAATAATGTGCATTTCTACTATTTTAAGGAGACTTGATGCGACCAGTAACTCGTATACAACGAATGCAAGAGCTCGTGCTACTGGCAAAGCCAATAAAAATCTAATGACAAAGTGTTGTAAAGTGTTTGTGCGCCAACTGGGAAAGGGGCTTTTTTTAGCCTCTGAATAAAGTCTACCTCCCGCCCCCGGCCAACTGTTTAAACCAAGATATCAGGCTACTGGTACTGTTTTTATCTACGTTTTCTCATGACACCGCCACCACACTCGAGCAACAGAAAAAAAGCTTTTATATATATATATATATATATATATATATATATATATATATATATATATATATATATATATATATATATATATATATATATATATAATTACCTTACACATGTTCTACGGAAAGTATGAGAGCTTTGCAGCGAGGCTACAGAGAGAATATTCTCTGTTACTCATTTTTTATTAAAGAAAAGGGTCAAAAACCAGAACAAATATACTGTAAAATATATTAGGTTGTGATACATGAATAGTTTGACAAATATTTTAACATGTTTACGATATAATAAAATATATGTTTTTTGAGGAATGGATCAGAGGGAAGTGGTGTGTCCAACTGAAATAGATGAAGTTCTCTCTGCAAAGGAAAGGCTTGGATGTGGCAATGATATATATGGAAACAGTCAGTATATCTGTCTTCCTAATAAAGAGAAGACGCAACTAGAAGAAGTCTGCTGTGACGGAATTATGGGAATGATTGAAAAAGGTACATTGTAAGATTAGAGAAGATTGGATTGCAAATTTTGTACTTTCGACTCGATAAACATTTTGCATTACTAGTTCGGGGTGTTTAAGGAAAACCTTGCAAAAACACAAATAATAAAAAAAGAAATCAATAAAAAATAACTGTTTTTCATAAAACTTGGCGTTTCAGAAAAAAATTAAAAGCACGTGCTTGCACTGCTTCAATGTAGCTACGCTACCTGCTTAGCGTATGATAATTGACTCATACATGTATGGGACACCAGTCCATCACAATTAACTTTGACCGTATGCAGGTACCAAGTTCTAGATGGATGGATAATCGTGATAATGTAGATTAAGTACCTTGTCTATGGGCGTAAAACACAAGTGTCTACAGTGGGTCTAGAAATAGCGAGCGACCTTTAGGTTACAAACCAAATACCTATGACCACTGATCCAGTTTCCTTGTTGATTGTTAAGAAAACACGTGGTTTATTAATAAAATTAACTGGTGAGTTATTGCACAACTGTAAGCCGATACTCATACTGTGTCAGTAATTTCTGGGTTTTTTAAAGTGTCTGTGTTCAATGGTACCTTCTTGGAGAGCCAGTACACTTTCTGTCTTTCATACATTCTATGTACATGTAAATTGAGCAACATTGCTGTTGAAAGCAATGAACTAGATACTTGAATTGTTAACTTAAAGAGGCATGGTCACGATTTTGGTCAAATTTTATTTTGCTGTTTTTATTATTTACAGTCTTTAGGAAAGCATTTCTAATGATCAAATGCAATTGAAAGTCAGCCTTAGGGTTATAATCAAGAAACAGGGCTCACAATTCTTCATCATGTAAACAAGACTGTTGCCCTGTTTTTTGTTTACATAGCTTCAATATACCAATAAAACGTCTTTTTGATGCTGATTTGTCTATAATTCATTTTAATCATAGATAAACAGTTCCTAATGTTTATCAAATTGATTTCAGGTCTAAAACTGAAATGTTCACTTCAACATTAAAAATGTAAACAAAAGCTTTGTTTACATAGCAAAGAATTTCAAGATCTGTAACTCGCTAAGCCTTATAACTTAACGAATGACACTCAAATTGTAGTTGCCTATTAAAAATGACTTACTGAACATTATAATCACAAAATAAATTTTTTTACCAAAATTTGGACCATCCCCCCCCCCCCCCCCCTCCCCCCAAAAAAGAGAAGAATTTTTCTTTCATATAACATCAGAGCCATTCAAAATAGTAAACGATAACTCTGAAACATTAATAGTTATAAACTGCTTATTTTATTTGTTTTATTTTTGCTGACATTAAATACATATTTGGCCAACGATCAAATTTTTGAGATATGGTAATGTTAATGTTTTTAAGCATTGTTTTTTTTCAATTTGTTTGCATTGGTACTATATGATTATCTTAACAAGCATTCTGAGAGTATTGCATAAGCAATACACGTCCCCTATCGGTTTGTGGAAATTTGTGAAAACAATGCACTGTTATGCAGAATATCATTTCTTACCGTCTTTTGTAACTCGATCCAACAGATCAACCCGATAACGAACCCGATTGTAATAATACCAAAAAACCTGTCTATTAAATTTACAACACAATGCTTGACACTATTTTACAGAACTTATTTGTTTGTTAGAAACAATTAAAGGAATGATACAAGTAATGCACGATGTTATTACTGACTACATATTTTCTCGTTTATTCAATACACACCGAACCCGATAACGAGCCCGAACATTAAAAAAAATTGAATATACAAAATTATTTTTCTCGAAAATATGTCAACCAGACGCTACAAAAGAGTAAACGTGATCTGTAGTTTGACATTTTGAAGCTGTTCAGCAAATTTCATATTATTTCTCAAACGCATAAAGAAAAAAAGTGTGGAAAACTGAAGTGGGACAGATAGACGGACGGACGGACTGACGGACGCAGAGGAAAGCTATAGTCCCCTCCGGTGAAAACCGGTAGGGAACTAATAAAAGAAGCAGTGATATAAAGCCAACAGAAAATAGGCAAAATATCTTAAGAAATGTAATCTTAACTTTCATGAGACAGTGTAGTACTGCAGAAAGTGTTTCAGTGAAAAATATTTATTTAAAAAAAAAATGCGCAATTTCTTCTGTTTAGTAATTTTTGTTTGATTATAATATAATAAAAATATCTAATATCATCTCAATAATTATTGATTTTATAAATATGAATTGTGTCAATTACATTGAACTTTATCCGACTTTAAGAACTCAATCCCAGAAAAAAAAAACATTTTTATAACATGAAAATTATCATCAACAGGCAATTGTCTAGAACTATCGGAAGGAAAAATTATACTTCACAGCTGCCGTAACTTTCTTTGGGGGTGCCCAAGGGATGATTTTAAAAGTAATGATTATTTTAAATGTAAGTATTTTAACTTTTATCAAATTATATTTTCAAACTGTAAATGTAAATTGATTGGTTTAAACAAATATACCTTACAAAATAACTTTTCTTTAGATCCTGCCTGTCACACAATAAACAAAAAATTGAACTGTTACACTTTGGACCCAAACTGCCAATCTTCTGCTGAATCTTCTCTTCATAAAGACACATTTGATAAAGACACAATGATGATCGTTGTGTTGGTAGTAGTTGGCGTAGTCGTCCTTATACTTGCTTTTGTGTACCTATGGAAAAGATTGAGAAGATGTAAGTGAAAACACAATATAAATCTTGATCATCTACATTTTTATAGGCCCGATCGTGGTCATTTTTATACGATTTTAATCTCCTTTTAAAAGAACAATAGCTCTATGTATAAAGAAATAGGAAAATTATCAAAATTTAAACTTTAGCTAAACTAGTCTGGCTTATACTTTACTAATTATAAGTTTATTGTCAAATATATCATATGTCAAAGTTAAAGGCAGATCTCATGTTAGTTAAAATTTTTAGCCATTTTGCTGCAAAAACCTGCAGTTATGATAGGTCTGAATATAACTTTTATGATAAATAACACTTGAAAAAACATAAATTTTTGCCAGAAGAAAGATTTCTTTTCTAACGAATATATAGCAAATCAATTTTTGTACAGGGCGACAATAATTTAATTTTGCTCCAAAAAAGGCTTATCAACGGCTTTTCTCACATAAATATGGCAAACAGAAAAATAAAAACCATGACTTTTTGTGTTATTTTAGTAAAAAAAAAATTTTCGTAAAAATATTTCAACATGAAAATATTGCTTTAAATAGAGGTTAATATGAACAGTATTTGAATATTTTTTTAATGAAAAATATACCGAATACATTCTATTTTTAAAATGACGGTTCTTAACTTTTTTAAACGGCTTTAAATCTTATCACTGCATTATATGTTTGAATTTTTTCATACAAATGTGTCTTAAATTTAAACTATTCTAAAAATGTACTCTTAGCATCAGAGAAAGAATAATTAAACATCATGATCCAGTTAGCTAACAGGACTTTAAAACATCTAAATTTGGGTATGAATTATTTGTCACATTAATGCCCTAAAAAAATTAAATCCTCAATATATTGAATTAAAAGGCAACAGGGCTGGCCAAAATGGACAGGACGGTGGAGAAGAAGGGGAAGAAGGTAAGTTGGTATAATTAATACATAAGGTAAAACACAGCGCTGAGAGAGAGACAGAGAGAGAGAGAGAGAGAGAGAGAGAGGATTCAGGGAGCTCATTTGATGGATCTGTAAACTTCAGTATCAGTTTTGAACCATGGTTTTTCAAATAGTTACGAAATTGATACTAGCGTTATATGTTGATGTATAATTCAATATATTTATTACTTCAAAGCTGTACACATTCAATTAAACAATATTGTTGCAATATATGACATAAGTTTTGTTATTATTATGCTGTATAAAACGCTTTGTGACAAATACTAATCAAAGTACTGAGAGTACTGAAAGACGGGGTCTTGAAAGTTTGAATTTGTAATTGTCCTGGATTTCCTGGAATAAGCTTCCAAAATATATGAGTTTGAATTAGTTGTAACAATCTATGTTAATTCGGCTTTTTTGCAATTGTCTGATACTTTGTCTAAATTTTACTTAATTCCAGCCTTCATAATTGTAGAAAATTGACAGAATGTAATATATTATGAAAAAATAAGACCCCAAGGAAAATTTTAAAAATAACTACTAACCGGCAAAATCAAACAACTATATGAAAGTAGATAATTTTAATCATTAGATTTATTCAATTTTGTGATCCAAGAGAAAATCCACAAGTCGGACGGTATCCGTAATAAAAATTTTATGAAAAACCCGAAAACTGCTGAATTAACAAACAAAGTGAACATTTGTATACCGATAACAAACACAGGCACCTGGCGTTAGAAATATTTTTGTTACAATAAGATTCCAAGAACCTTGACCATAAAATAATTTGTCACGGTCGCCGTTTTGAGGTAAATAAAAATCCGTTCGCCACTTACTACTTTTTTGTGTAAACTTGTGCATCACCTACACGAATTACGAAACAACCGTTCCTTTCATTAAAAATCATACTCCGAAAATCAGAGACATAAATAACAGAAATTGTCAACTCTGCCATTAGCGTGTAAATGTTACGGGACCAACCTTATTTTAAGAACTACAAGTGCAAAAGCAATCTTCTTTAAGTTATTATCCCCTTGCGCAACTTGTTGCGAAGGGAATATAGCATCGCTACCGTGCGTATGTGTGTGTGTGTGTGTGTGTGTGTGTGTGTGTGTGTGTGCACTCCATTTCAATTTTCTAGTAAATTAATTAAAAAAACGGGTCACGTGACCCCGTCTAAGAATTGGTCATCGATATTTCATATCTATATATTTTGCTACTTATTGTATATGGAATTATGACATGTTAAGGAAGGAGTCTTTTCATTATCAAACATACTTCTTATAATAAGAAATTCATGAAATTTTGACACAGTCAAACTATCATATTTTTTAATGATTCTATGAGTTTAATTAAATTTGACCTTTTTGTTTTCGCATAAAGGTCAGGTCAAGGTCACTACCTTTTTCCTCAACGTAAAGGATGATAAAAATAAGCGTAGCTCTCTGTAGTTCTGTAGACATTTGTTTAAGATTTGAAAATTTTATCTTCAATAAATCATAGACCATCAGAGTGTCTTACAGCTTATACTACTAAATTGGAATAAATATTTATACTAAAATTGATATTGCTTAGCCTGCATTTCCTCTAATTTTCTTAATTTTGAGTATTTTTTAATGCTTCCAATGGTAAAATATTTCTGATTTTTATGTATTATTAAGACTTTATATAAAGATATAAATTGACAGAAAAGCTAATATATTGACCATTTTATAAGAGAGAAAAACTGATGTTAATGATGTTTTCACAAAAATCAATGTATAGAATGGGCGCTTTAAAAAGCTTATAAAAATGTAATTTGATAGGTAAAGCATATTTTAAAAACATATTGTGAAACCTAAGTATCATATTATTAGTTAACATTAGTAAAAAAAAAATCCAAGATTATTGTTAATGTTTTTAAAATGCTAAAACAGACTGATTAATCTGCAGCAATTCTGAATTGCGAAACGTGATATTTTCCTACGCCAATATTACGCCAAAAATATAGTTTTTGTTCGATTCTAAACATTGATTACATTTTTCTATGCGAAGTTGTATGATAGTAAAAAAGAAAGAACCGTATACTAGTTTAATTTTCTTTCATCTTGATTTAATGAACAATTAATCAAATTTACGTTTGACAAGTCGAAAACCAGAAAAGACTCTTTCCTTAAGAGAAAAGAAATACATTCTGGTGCATACATGTATATATTCATAAGCATATCCTGTATCTAGAGATCTGTATTTATTTACTTTTAGGTTACAATTTTTTATAACTTTGTTAAGGAAGGAGTCTTTTTATTATCAAACATACTTCTTTAAATAAGAAATTCATGAAATTTTGACACAGTCAAACGTTTCATATTTTTTAATGATTGTATCAGTTTAATTAAATTTGACCTTTTTGTTTTTGCATTAAAATCAGGTCAAGGTCACTACCTTTTTCCTCAACATAAAGGATGATGAAAATAAGCGTAGCTCTTTGTAGTTGTTTAAGACTTGAAGATTTTATTTTTCAATAAAATGATGGATTATCAGAATGTCTATCAGCTTTTACTACTAAATTGGAATAAATATTTATACTGTAATTAATATTGCTTAGCCTGCATTTCCTCTAATTTTCTTAAATTTTGAAGAAATTTTGACAATTTTTTTATTCTTCGAATTATTAAATATTTCTAATTTTTAGGTATCATTAAGACTTTATTTAAAGATATAAATTGACAGAAAACTTAATATATTGACCATCTAATAAGCGAGAAAAAATCTGATTTTAGTGATTTTTTTCTCTACACCTAATCAGTGTATAGAATAGCCGCTTTTAAAAGCTTATAAAAATGTAATTTGATAGGCAAATCATATTTTAAAACCATATTCTGAAACCTACGTATCAAATCATTAGTTCACAATAGTAAAATTTATCCAACATTAATGTTATTGTTTTTAAAATGCTAAAACAGATTCATTAATCTGCAGCAATTCTAAATTGCAAATGTGATATTTTCCTACGCCAATATTACGCCAAAAATATAGTCCTAGTTAGATTCTACATATTGATTACTATTTCTATGCCAAGAAGTATGATAATAAAAAAGAAAGAAAAATATACTATTTCAATTTCCTTTCATCTTAATTTAATGAACAATTAATCAAATATACGTTTGACAAGTCGAAAACCAGAAAAGACTCCTTCCTTAAAAGTTGGTGAAATACTTATATAGCATTTTATTTTAGGATCAAAACAGTGAATACATTTTAATTACTAACCTATCACAGATGAATTTCAAACATATAAGATATCTAAATAAAAAACTCCTTCCTCTTTTAAAGTCATACATAAATTTGTCATCCAAGACGATAATCCTCCTAATCCGTCATTTGATTTTCCATAATTATTAAATTGCATGTAGTTTTGCTGCCTAATCAGTTGAAAATCTAAAACAAACATTCAAACCGAACACAACCATACACGTAATATATATCCACAAAGAATGTCTCAAACGTTAAAAAAAGAATCGTATTCTATTGAATTCGTAATGATACAAATTATTTATTAACAGTCTAATCAATTCAAACACATGATAATATAACATTTCTTTTCAGCTGAGGCAGCCTTGTAAGAATCCATTGGACTGCCTTACCATGCTACATGTATCAAGTGAACTTTTTTTATATCCATGCATATGTCACTGGCTCATTTTGTCAACACCTATTGATTATATAATTATGACTACCATATTTCATCACCCGTGGGCTGCAACTCTATTTTATCAGGTTTTCAGTCATTGAATTATGCGTATCCAGATATCGTAACATATGTATTATCAGAATTTTTTGAAGTATCAACAAGTGACTTGAACTTTTACTGGTTTTATTTATACATGTATATATAATTTTATCAGTGTTATGTGAAGACTTCTTACGTGCAAAAACTTATAAGGCGGAAGGGGATCGGCAAGCAAAACATTTAGATAATTAGAGTTGTATAATAATAATATTGATAAGTATGAAGTATAATGTTTAACTTTGTAAAGTAATTCATGAACTCTTTAAAGCTGTAATTATCAAAAACAACTTAAAAATGTGAAACACAAATTGTCAAACTGAAAGCTTACAATTTTTCAAAACCTTGCATAATGCTTTAAAGGGGCATACTCAAGATTTTTCTATTTTTTTTTATTTATCTTTTTTTTGTTTAAAAATGTTTAAGAAATGTATTTCTACTGATCAACTAAAATCTGAGTGGCATTCGTAGAGTTATAAGAAGGATACAGCGCTCACAATTCTATATTTTGAAAACAAGGCTTGTGCCATGCTTTCGTTAACATTGGTTCAATTAACCGATAAAAGCTCTTTTCAAGCTACTATTTCTATATGCTAATTCGTTTTGAACATGAATATACAGTTCCGAATGTGTGTCACATTCATTTTAGGTTTAAATCTTGAATTTCCCTATAAACATTCAAAATGTAAACAAAAGCATAGACTGAGCTTTTTTAACAAAGAACTGTGAGATCCGTATCTCGCTTTCACCTCTATGACTGACTCTCAAATTTTGATTGACTATTAAAAATATCTTACTGAACCACTGTTACCATTAAATATAAGAGACATTAAATTTTTACCAAAATCGTGACCATTCCTCCCTTAATTTATTATTTAGTGATCAGTGATTGTCAAATTTTATCTATTATTTTGAAAAGTCATTTGTTTTTGTTTTTTCTTTTCTTGTTTACCTATACTATTGTTTAAATAAAAAATCGATTAAAATGTTAATAATTTTGTAAAGTCAATGAAAACAGAATTGAAACAGGAAATTGTAAATATACATGTATTTTTTATAGGTCGACAATTCATTCCAATAGTGTATAAGTCATTAGAAGAACATAACTTCAAATTTTAATACACTGAGATCTTTCAATGTTGACTTTGGTTAAAGAAGGAGGAATCTTTTTGGGTGGTTTTTTTTTCCTTTTTTTTTTTTACTTGACATGTTTTATTATTAAATATTTCATTAATTTGTCTATTTTTTACAATGACAGAAATTGGTTACAAATTCATTTATCCAAAAAGCACTCTATTATTGGCAAAAGTGAGACGTGAAAAAATTCATGAGTTGTTGTTAATTAAGATTACTGAATAAATACGATAATCATTTTTAAACAATAAAACCCATACAGAAATTTTCAATTTATTATAATAGTTATTTTAACACTGGGTCTTAAAATGTGTTATAAATTAATAAGATTTTGCAAACATTTTACATTCTTGCTTAGTTTTCTGTTAGCAGTCAATCTATATACTGTATACATGGTTATTTTCGCTCCGTGTAATTCTCGCACTTTTACACTTGCAAATAATTTCGCTCCGTCTTGAATTCGCCGAGATGCATTAGTGTTAACAGAGATATTATTTGCAACATAGAATGCGCCCAGTCTTAAATTATCTCTCTGACAACGAGGGCAAAAGGGGCGAAAAAAAAACCTAGGGGGCGACTATTTCCATGTATACACTTCATACATGTATATGTGTAATGTGTAACGAGAAGTCCACTGGCCTCGACAGTCACCTACAGATCTGTCCGGGAGTTTCATTGCATCTAAATGTTTGAAATAAATTGATTTTCAATAATTTAATCAAAATACATGACATTGTATGTAAATTAATTTGACAATGTTTTAATCTTAAATTTGTCTCAAAGTTTCTTTAAATCATGATTTGAAATAATATCAGTTTCTTCAAACTTTAGAAGCGCTTTATCCCATTTGAATATTTGAATTTATTAACGTTGATGAAAATCAGTAAAAGAAATTCATGATAGAAACGTATAATATCATTATGTGCTGGGGGGGGGGGGGGGGGGGGGGCTAACACTTAGTCCGTCCCCTGGCAATATACATGTACATGTTACCCCTGGATTCACAAATTTAATAGAGGCCCACGGTTATCATTATAATATACTCCCTTAGAAAATTTAAAGTCCAGGAGGAAGAAAGATTTGGGAGGGGGGATGATTTTTTTAACTGTTCTGTTCATAAATAACAATCCACACTTTGTTCATGAAATTTAAAATATCGGCCGAAATATGCCCGTTATTACAATATACTCAGTTTGTCCTCTAATTGTCCATGAGTAAGCAATAAGTTTTTACATCAGTTATTATTCAGTCGTTGTTGGAATTGGTCTTTGACGCACAATCACGACTCGGATGGCCCAGTGTGTATATCTTATATTTGTTCTAACATGCATACTCCTTGTTCATTCAAACATAATTGTGAAAGAATCATCAACTCTTCTTCGCACATTAACGTATTTTCATAATTTAACATATAGGGACGACTAATTAATCTCTTGTAAAATTTACATTAAATTTAACAGTTGTTGTGAGGTTACTATACAAAGTAGTGTATTAATTTTGGTACACGTTTAGATAAAGTGAGAAAACATCTTAAAGTTAGGGCTAAATCGACTTTAGAGCCGAGATATCTCTTCTTTGCCAATCGTAAAATGACTATATCGACCTCATTTTAATGTTTCTCTACCTGTAGTACCAACCAGATATATGTTTTCTTTTGAAGGGGAGGTAGCCCTCATGCAAGCTGTGAATACAATGCCAAAAAACACAGTGACTAAATTTCAAAATCGCTCAACGTTTTTAATTGCGGTTCGATATCTGTCAGATTAAGCACTAAAACATAGGTGGTTCTGAGAATACCTGTAGGAAAGGTTTTTTTTTTCCAAGTGACAGAATGTTAGTTAATAGAAAGAAATTATTTCAATAGAACCTTAAATTCGATGTAATGAATTACAAAGTAAGTTTAAAAACTCTGACCTATTGCTTTACGTTTTCGTTCCTTTTGTTATTCAAAAAACCAAAATCTTATACAAAATGTTCACTTTCTTTTTAAAAAAAAAGCATTACGTTAAAAATGTTGACCAGATTTTATTTCTGCAACCCTTAAGAGTAGAAGAACATAAACGTAAAAACGTTAACAATGAACCAACTACTTGATGCCATACATTTCGTATAAAAATTAAAAAACAAAATATCATATTTTCTAGATTAACGTCTTTTTTTTTTTTTAATTCACATTGGTTCCAATTTTTTGCCGGCACAAATATTCTTGTATTTTGTTACAACACAGTTTCGAGGATGTGCGAATGTGCAAGAAGTTTTGAGGGTCATAATGATTTTTACCCTACATCTAGTCAGGATTTTTTTGTAAGCGCAACTACAGATACTGCTTCATGAAATTGGTTAAACTTTGTGGGTATTGAAAATTAGTTTCAAAATTTATTTCTATCAGGACAATAAGAAAAACATGTGTAAGATATGTTTTGTTTTTCTAAAATAAAGATGCGATTGTTAACCAATTATGTAAAAGTCTTGATTGTCGAAGTGTTGTCTTTACACGAAGAAGCAGAAACTTAAATGAAATTTATCAATTATAGTTTATAAAAAGAAAATTCCTTTGATACATTTAAGGTACATGCAGTGGAAAACAGTATGCCACTGTTTACATGAAGTATATAATTATCATTATCCCGTCAAATACATATTGTTTAAGGAGGATTTTGTGAAGTCGGAGGCTAGCCCAACACGTTTTAATGTGATGGGTTTTTTTCCGGAAGTTATGTCACTTATATTGAATTTTTTTGTGTTTTTGATTTGTTCCATTCGCTATGTGTAGATTTGACGAGATATGTCAAATGTACTATGTTGTTTGTCGACATCGCAAAGTTGGTCGACATTGAATATACATTGTTCTTTTATCAAATTAGCTTTTGCATCGTGCCTTTTTTATCATGTTTATATCCTCGATGTCGTGGACATTGCAATGTCGGCCAAGATCGAGTCAAAATCGTTTCTACATTGCAGCTGGCCGGTCTATTATATATTGTTTAAATTGACGACATCGGAATGTTGATCAACACCGAGAAGTTATTGGTTTAACGTATTATCCCTTCTATCTTAATTACATCGTCAATATCGCAATGTTGATTACTAATGAATTGAAATTGTATCTTCATTTTGTCCCTTCTATCTTGTTTATATCGTCGACATCGCGATGTTGACCAACATCGAGTCGTCATTGTGTCTACATCCATGCCCCTTGTTTTTTGTCTACATCGTCTGCATCGCAATGTTGGCCAACATCGTCGACATTGTGTTTAGATGCGATGTATGACGATCTAAAGGTTAAAGAAATATCGTCAATGTCGACGATGTAAACTCGATATTGTTTCAACATTGTCTACGTCGCGATATCAAAGGTGTTTAACATCAAAGAAATATAAGCAATATCGATATCGATGATAAACACTCAATATTGTGTTAAGTTCGTTGCGATGTCGACGAAGTTTACATAAGATAAATCATTATAATTATGATGCGTACGACGTTAATCGATATCGTATCAATATTGTCTACATTGTGATGTTAACAATATCGAAAAGAAAATGTTTATATGATATGCATGTATGGCATTGTCAAGTAATATAGGAGCCTTTGGTATATGGGCTTGTTCACTTTTAATTTCATTATTTCCTCAACAAAAAAATCAACCTACGTCTTTGCTTCTTAAATAAATATAACACTACATTGTAAAGGTTCTCCGCACACCTGGGAAAAGTTCTGCATACAAGCCCATTCTAAAAAGCTTCTAATTTACTTTTTAGCATGTGTTTGACTTGAAAATGACAAATTTTGTTTTTTTATTTTGGAAAAAAAATCGACTTTATAAATTTTACCACTCCCTGCAGTATTCGAACTTAGGATCTGCGGGTTTGTAGATCGAAGTAACACCCATTGCGCCTTAGAGATAAATTTCCGCGATATTAACTGTTTCACAATGAGTTAAATTCGCTATGTTGTGAGGTACTGTCATAAAAAAGAGAAGTCACGGGGTGACTATGATCCTTTTAATTTTACATTAGTAAAAATGAAAAAAAATAAAAAATTACTCTTCATTACATCTTTCTGTTGTTGAGATTATAATACATGTCTTACTCATTTGTTTTGGTCAGAATTGTTTTACTTTCATACATTAAATGCATGTAGCATATGGAATTTAGAAAACTTTAAAATACCAGAATAATTTGTTTACCATTTTTTGGAGAAATCATTTTTGTTATCCTGTATTAGTTTATTATGCAGTATAATACTTTTATTTCAATGCCATTCTTGGAATTATATATATATATACATATATATATATATATATATATATATATATATATATATATATATATATATATATATATATATATATGTTTGTTTAACACTTAATAGGCAACCATTAGGTATTTTAATCGACACATTTCCTTTAATGAAATATAAAAAAAAATATAATAAAACTATAATTTATTGTATCAATAATATCACTTAAGATCTCAAAATCAACTGTAACATAGATGTAACATAGATTTAACATAGATTTTTATACTTTGCACAAAACACAATGCGAGATTTTCAGAATTAAAATCTTCATTAAGGATCACACTTTAATTTTTTTGATTCTTGGTTTGCCTGAAACAGCTTATATGGGTATCAATAATAAGGAAACCTTACCCAGAAACAATCATGTTAATATTTTTTAAAGGAAACTAGCTTTGATTATTTGCGAGCATAGAATGCTGGTGCTCCGATTGATTTATTGCAAATGTTCACGTCGTTTAAAATAAATGTTTTTGTGACATACGTAATATATTTGGACGGTACTTTGTGAATTTTATATGAAAAGTAAATGCGTTTAATATTTAAATCAATACAATCTTGAAATACATTTTTAATTGTATTTTACAGACAGTATTAAAAAAAAACCCAGATATATACAACACCGTCAAGTAATGTAAATAAATTATCAATACAATTGTGTTTAAGAAAAAATCCTTTGCATATATTTCCATGGCGACAATTGATGGTCATCATATCTATGTCATTATTTTTTTTTTTACTCATGAATGGTACACTTTATGAGTTACGAGGTTTAATTTGCGGTCCTCTCTAAAGACAAAAAGAGCAAGACTTTGTTTAATTGCAATTTACGAACTGTTCATTTAATGGAAAATAACTCAAACTTTTAAAAGCCGCAGACAAATTTAAAGGTTGACAGCCTTTCTTCCAAGAACAGCGCTTGATTTTTTTTCCAACATTAAGGAGATGTTGAAAGCACATCCCGGCGAGAATTAGATAACATTGCACTTAGGTTCCAAAGAAGCGGAAAGGTCGAATCGATGGTCCAAAGGATTTCCTGGAGCACCACCGAAAACAACCCTCGAGATCGTCGCTTGTTCAACAGTTTCCCAATCCATTGATTCTGATCCGGCGCGTAATGGTCCCTTATTCTAGGGCCGATTAATTTTCCCTGGTTAAACATCTTAATGAATCGTGCTTCAATTTATTTCCGAGTCGTTGTTGAATTGACATCAATATTTCAAAGCTTTACGGAAACACTGGAAGGGTTTAGTGGGTTTGGATTAGGTCGTGATTCCGCCGACCGCTACAGTACAACAGCTTCAGGGATTCCATGATCTTCATTTTTCTGTGGCACTTGATAGAAAGGTAGAGGTAAGTTAATTAGGTGTTGTAAAGGACAGGGTTAAAAGCCTTTTAAACCTCGTTTATATTTTTTCGGCTGACTTGTGTAAAGGCTGGTAATAAATCTCTTTGAAGTTTCTTTAGCAGCAATTCGATACCCACTAGAGATTAATGGTGCCACGTTAGAGCAATAGTAATGAACGAGTTTGCTTTTTCATGAAATTAATCACGTTTAAAAAAAAATTGGTTGCGAGGTTTTGTAATTGATGAAATTTTGCATTATTGAAAGACTGCATATACATGCTTCCTCTCCAAAACAAAGCCGGTTAAAAATCAAAACTAACCATAACAATACTATAAAAACTATTTTGGATGAAAATATGAAATAATAAGTATTGTATGTATACTATAAGGTAAAATACATGTAAGCGGATAAAAAAAATTCCAAAGTTATTTTTAGGCCCTATATGATTCAAATTTTAAAACAAATATGACAACTTAAAAATACGCCCTAATAGCCTCACTGGCTTTTTTATCGTCCTTTATTCGTTATTTTGCGATGCATCATGCTTCGAAAAAAAATCTGAAATGGGGACTTTTTTGGCAGATTTTTTGTTGTTGTTACTTTTCATTTTTTTGTTGTTAATGTGATTAGCTTGGAAAAGCCGAACAAATGTATTTCTGATACAAATCTCTTTTTAAACTATTGTTTGAAATACGATGTATCGTTAAACATTTCGATAAGTCCTAGAGACATAAATGTATTGTAGCAGCATTTAAATGTGATGATAAAGCGATGAGCTAATTCAATTTTTCTGAAAGTTCAGGCGCATTAGTCAAGATAATATGATGCGCCATCCGGTAATTTTTGCATTATCACATGTGTAGCTATGAATCATTAATGCTAAAAAGTTGTAATGGACCAAAAATTTATCCTCGTTATGGCTGCTTTTGTGGAGTCTTTTAAGGTTCATTGGAACGTTTTTTCTCATGGATTTATTTGTACGTTCGCTGTATATAAATTAGGCAGTCATCGAGAAAAACATAGAGAAAAACACTTGTGGATGAGAGGTGTCCATGTAATCCTGAAAAATTGAGCAAACTCGAGAGTTGATGAGTTCGCAGTATCTAAAAGGAAATATAAAATTCCTTACATAAAGTGCGCAGTTTTTCTTAGCAGCGATTACATGCATCTTTGGGTTCTGGTCGTTTTATTTGTTTTAAACCAGAAAAAAAATCTATAGGTACGTATACCCTTTGTAAACAGCGAGGAGATGCGATAAAATTGACAGTTTATAAACATTCTATTTCGATTTGATATTAAATTAGTTTCAAAATTTATTTCTATCAGGACAATAAGAAACATGTGTAAGATGTATTGGGTTTTTTTCAAATCTAGATGCGATTGTTAACCAATTATGTACTTGATTTTCAAAGTTGTCTTTACACAAAGAGGCGGAAACTTAAATGAAATTTATTAATTATAGTTTATAAAACAATGTCCGTTTGATAAATTTAAGGTACATGCAGTGGAAAACAAAATGACAATGTTTACATTAAGTTGTTTAAGGAAGATGTTGTGTAGTCGGGAGTTAGCCCAACGCATTTCTTGTATTTTTAACCTTGTTCATGTTCCTGTATTTTCAAGAAGTCCGCGACACCCTGCTTAAAATCAGGACAATTTAACTAGCACTGCTTCAAATCAGTTATCAATTTTACAAAGCTCATGTGCAGTTTCCAAAAGTTATTCCGTGGGGATATTTAAGATTTATAGGTGAGGAGGGATCCGAGACATATTTCCGATAATTTTACAAAGTGAATTTAGTAAATTAAAACTTGGCGGGGATCCTGACCCCCCCCCCCCCCCCCCCCCCTCCCCTCTAGATATGCGCATGAAGCTGGGTCTTCATGAAGAGAACATGCACAAAAAAACACACTGTGGGAAGTATGTGCTGCCACAATAAAGGTAGAATCTTGTGGCCCAGGAAAAACAGTGACCTTCGAAAACAATATATAGGCTATTTTTCACCAGTGGATTAGGGCTGTTCATTTAGTTTATCATGACTGACGTTCACGGAGAATGTTGGGGATCATCTCCTTCGACATAAAAAGTTAACGTAATGTTGAATGCATGTGCGGATTCAGTATATTTGGAGATGGTTTTAGAGGGATAGTTATTATACCCCCTTGCAAAAAAATTCATGTGGGGGGTTACACAGGAATCACCATTTTCGTCTGTCTCTGCAATCGTGTCCGGTTCATATCTCTCTTATGGAAAAATATTGGAAGTTCATACTCCAAAAAATACATATCATTACGAATGACCTGTGAGTGTGCCATGAACTTGACCCATAATAGTTTGGCTAATTTTGCGATCACTGGATCGAAAAGTTCAAAACTTGTGTTCGGTTTATATCTTTCTTACAGATAAAAATTATAAGCTCATACCTCACAAAATAATGCTTATCATCCGAAGGTGTGTCGTGATTTTGCCATTAGGTCATGTGGGCAGGTTCAAGGACACTGGAAGAAAAGAGTGGTAAATTCGTGTCTGGTTTATAATTAATAACTGTTTCTTATGGAAAATCATTTAAGGTTCTTACTGTACACAAAGAATGCCCATGACCTGAGGGTATGTCATAATTTTGACCAAAGGCCTTTTGAACAAGTTTAATGTCATTGGAAAGAAAAAGTTCATAATTTGTGTCCGGTCTTAATACGTCTATTATGGAGAAAATTGAACGTTACTACTTCATATAAAGATTGCTAATGACCCGAGGATGTGTCATGAACTTGACCCAGGTTCAGTTTTGCAATGTCATTGTTAAAAACATTCTGGCGTGGAAATTGCAATTGAAAATGAGAAGCTAAAAATTTACACAAAGGTAACTTGTGACCTGTAAATATGTCTTGATCATGATTCATGGGCGTTGGCCAGTTTTGCAAGTTCGAGGTCACTATGAAAAAATTGCATGTGCATCTTTTACTATTCAATGGAGATGTAATTATCATATTTTCTTGGCAATGGGATATCATTTGCGAGCTTGCTCTTAGTATCTCTAGCTTTATTTGCAGGGGGTCGGGGAGGAAGGGCTTTTATTTTCCTTTTTTCAAAACATTTACTATTTATGAACTAAAGTAACAAAAACCCACCCCATCCCCCTTTCCGGGATGTCATAAACGTTAAAATGTTTTAATTACGATTTTATGAGATTGAGATTTATTTAAAAAAAAAAGATTTTATCAACAGCTGCTGTATTGTATGACTCTCATTAACAAAGTAGACGCCTTTTATGCAAATACTTTTTTTCAAATTCTTTATTATCTTAAATGATTTTGTACAATATAGATTAATAAACTATACTCTGTCCCGAGTTGTTGCTTCGACCACTTTTTGCTTGATATTTCAATAATAGTAAATGCCTTTGTGCTCAAACTACGTTCATCCACTAATATGAAAAATGTCCAGATTATCTGTTTTGAAACGCCCCCTCTACCGCGTCAGGTTTCAATACACATCCCAAAATTGAAAGTCTACGGAGATTTTGCATTGCATCAGCCATTAATAAGCCCGGATGATAATGTTAAAACATTGCGCGATGTATTCCGAGTGTATTCCGAATGGGGAAAAGATGTAAACATTTCCCATTATAAATCTCCGTAAGAAAATTGTTTTCGTTCCTGTGAAATTTTATGAGTGAAAAGGGATAATAGTCCAATCCACACTTTGCAAAAGTTGTTCCCCTTTGCGGGGTCAACCCAAAGGTCAAAAGGGAAAAAACAACTTTACCCTTCTTTATGCAACCAAATGTGTGGGCGTCCTGTGAAATATTCTTTTGGATTTTAATTTATTCCTTCAATGTGTGGGCTGCCCCAACTTGGGGCAATCAAAATTCACAGAGGAAACCGATTTCTAAAGTCAAATGACGAAGTTACAACCCTCTAAACTACAAAGGCTACTGTGAGAAATATATGGGTTTTTCCCCAAAGATGGCGGTCAGGGGACATAACTTTTGTAAAATGTGGATTGGTCTATTGTTCTATGAAGATATCTTGGATATATTCCCTTTCATCGATTTCAATTGTGTTTCTTTCACATGTATGTGTATTTTTATTAAAAATCATCAAAAAGTGATGGAAGCAATGACTTGGGACAGACTATAGTAAATGTTTTAATAATAAATATCAAGTCTGACGTTTTAAGTAGTAACTGCTACACATTCACATGACTAATGTCGCAAACAACTCATATGTACGCTTTAAATAATTCTATAACTAAATAACATTTTGCAATCATGCTCTGACCCAGTAACTGTCATTTCATTAGTATTTACATTTCTTTAACTGGTCCGTCGTAAAATAAACTTTATTACTTTAAAGCTAGGAGAGCTACTTCTCTTTTGGTCTATGGCCGCTGATTAGTAATTCTGTTTGAATTGTACTCGCTACCTTATCACCACTACCGGCTAAAGCAAAACTACAATCATCAACGTCCCTTCATCAGTATGGATAATCCACGTTTAACAAACAAGCTCCATTACAACAAGTGTCATGAATCTCAATCACATACTCAGATTCATTGCGCAGCGCCGCTCAAATTGGGATAATTCATTTCTTGTACATGCTACGGCGACCTCTGGCGGCAGATAGGATAATTTCGCCATTAATCTTGTTCGCCGCTGTTAACAAATTACAAAGAATCGATAACACAAGAAAACATTTATCTATTCAATTAATCTTGTATGTTTCATAGAGAACGAACTAAGTACGGGGGATTCTTTACAGAAGTAAACGTGTCTGGTGATAAAAACGATAGACTAGAAACACGAAGAAGTCATTATTTACCTCCGTGCTTCCAATCTTAATATGGGAGTTATAGCAACTACAGCCGGCGTAATTGAGTAGAGCAAGGTTTTTATCAGTGCATGTAAACTGCAGACTGCTAATTATAAAGTTCCCTTACACGAAAAATGAATGTTATAAGAAAAATAGTTCGGCCGACACTTGTTGTAGAATTAGTTAATTTATAAATATAAAAACATCATACGATGTAAGTTTCCTCAAAATGTTTACAATTTTTCTATCAATAAAATATGTTTTTCAATTCCTTGTGTCAAATCATTAACACATTTCTAATCATTCCAGCTGAAACTACATTGTCATCTATTTTCAAGAGATGGAAAATAACATTGCAGATTTTGAAATTACAAACTTTATTTTTTCAGTTATTTGTCGTTTTATACCAATATGGAAACAAAACAAATCGAGGTAGACTAGTTTTAAATAAAGTTTTATCAAATGCATTATTATTTACATGTATGTGGAGACAATTAAAATAATTAAATTATAACTCTGGAACTCCAATGTATTTTATGTTTAATAGAGTATAATTATGATACCAAATTTGTGACATATACATAAATATGTTCATGTAGTGGATAAAGTATAAGCCTAGACAGAAGAAAAAAATGATAAGCAAGTCTAAATAAACGATGGCCACAGAAATCTGACAACTCTTTGTCGAAATGGCGATAAAGAAAGTCTTGGTCTTTGCTGTATCTTAAATAGTGCAGACTTGCCGGACTCTAGTCTAACCAACAGTTGTATACATCAATACTTGTAGACGCAAGATTCCTGTAAAACCCAGTTTAATCCTTGTAAAAATATCATCCCTAACGACACCAGAGACCTGATTTTATTATGGCGAGAGAAACAATAAATTTTCCTGGTCTAACTTAATTTGGGTTATCCGTTGATACACGTCAACAACGGCAATGAATTGTACAGCCGATGTCCGACGCCTTATTATGAACGGATATACTTTCTTATTATACATGCTTAGAGGCTTTTTCTCGTTTGGATTCTCGTTTGGATTGGAAATACTTGAGGCCAATAAATGAGGCCATTTGGACTGTTTCGCATTAGAATAACACGGTACGAATTTGAACGTTAACTTATCTAGCAATGATAATTTGCATATATCCGAAAACTGAAAAGAAAATCGAATAATGATTTCTTTTGAAAATTTCACAAGATGACATGTCTATACATGTTAATGCAACGCGTAATAAACTATTTATGAGTAAAACTCGATATGGAGGATCTTTTGATCGACATGTATATCTTACACTATACTTAATGTAGGAACTTGTGCAATTTTAAATAAATACTTTTGAACTGGAATGTATGTAAGTAAAACTGAGAGAGAAAACCAAGAATAAATGTTACGATTGAAAAAGGAATACTGATCGCTTTCTTGTCTATGTCTGCAGGAAAATTATAAAGTCGAAAATTATGGATTATCCCAAATTTTTCTTACCATTAACCATCTTTTTATCAGAAATGAAATTCAGGTCAGAAGGTAGTTGTAAGTATATAGGGAAATTATAATGTAGTTTAACTAGCAGACAGACCGTTGTGGGTGAGGATTTTAGACTGATTAAAAGTACTTTTGCAAAGCCTGCCTGACAGTCTACATCAACGTTAAAGCACACAACTCCTATTATGAAAAGAATTTTAATTATTAGACTACGAAAGGCTAAGGCTCGGTTAAACTATCGGTTTACTAGTCTGCGTTCTGAAATGAAAGTCTATCCATATCGCCGCCCTTGAATGTACAATATGAACTATTTCGTTCAAAGGTATTATACTGGTAAATAAATTTATGTTAGAAAAATAGGTATATGGTATATAAACGAAGCAGCCAGTAGTTCACCATCTTAAGTATAAATTTCATAAGCTTACATATATCAGTATACATCTACTCAAAAGAAAGAACTAGGTACGGTATACACCGAGAACGGCCTATTCCCAAATTAAACAATATTGTACCAAAAGGTAGACATAACTATGTAATTTCATAAAATAGAATGGTTTTGATAATGAGACCATTATTTTATCTGTACCACTACTCCAACGTAAGGTCCTTTTAATAACGTTTTAATGACGTCGTTTGAACTAGTGCAACGTCATTTGTGGTTTTAAAAAAGAATTATATACATGCTTAACTTAATAATTGTAATCCATGGCTGCATTGAGCTTTAAAAAAACCCTAAAGACCAAATGAGGTAAAATTGTGGCATTTGTCATTTAATCATGTATATATGTATACTAGTATATATTCAAAGTACATAAAAGTCCTAATATTTCGTATTTTTTCTGAAAAGATTAATTAGGAAATCCATTTTAATTCAACAGACAAACAAGTGTTTGATAAACACAACATCAATAAATCAGCAACATCATATCATCTAAATCATGCATTTACATTTTTAGTTATAAAAGTAAGTTTAATTGATGGAAACGTATTTTCTTTCATAAATCTGTTCAGGTTCTTACTGTACACATTACATACACCGCACAAACTACGTGTAAGTCTGCTAGCTACTCTTCCTGACCCTGATTATCCAGAGCGTTTTCATCGTCGGAGCTGTCAATGGCTCGAGCTGCATCATCCACATCCTCTGCCCAATCCCGAATACCAAGAGACTCATTGCCTGCATAACTATGATGTCTAGCAAAAGCCAGGTACCAAATTATGCAGGATATGTGCTCACACATTCCAACGACTCGTGCTCCATTTTTACAAGTACAGTAAAAGGACACGATAGTTTCACAGTATTAAATCCACAGTGAGTACTTTTTGGATGATGTGTGGCGGCTTTGAATTTTAGCACAAACGATATTGGGAACGTCATTGCTCACCAGATTTTCAAATATTCCATCATCTGTGAGGTGCTCTGCTGCATAAGACTTCGCCGTTTTTAACTGATACACGCCGATGGTGAGTTCTCTAGTGTCCTCTTCAGCAAGTCTGGGGAAATCCTTTTTAGATGTTGCTGTCGGCATCGATGGAAGTCCATTTTATGTATCTTTTATCCAACCCTACAGTATTCAAATGTTTCGATCTTCAAAACGCATATGAACATACCGTATAACGTGTATTTTTACGTGCTGCTAATTTTTACTAATTTTTACGAGTTTTATAAATCCGTAAAAATTAAACGCGTAAATTTTCACGGAATTAAAAAAAAACACCGCACGTAAATTTTCTACATCGTACGTATGAGAGTAATGTTCATGACCTTCAGCTCAGTCCCTGATGGCTGTACATGTAGGTATATTTGAGCGTTTTTGGTCACGTGGTGATAACAGATCAAATTTTTCTATTCAGCTTTGAGTATTTTTTAAAACTACGTACAATTAATACCACGTTAGTATCTACATTTCAATCACTACATCGTACGTATGAGAGTAATGTTCATGACCTTCAGCTCAGTCCCTGATGGCTGTACATGTAGGTATATTTGAGCGTTTTTGGTCACGTGGTGATAACAGATCAAATTTTTCTATTCAGCTTTGAGTATTTTTTAAAACTACGTACAATTAATACCACGTTAGTATCTACATTTCAATCACTCAGTCAATCCAAATGGATCGCTTAGTGAGATGATTCCAAGCGAAGTTATAGCTGCTTTAAATAAATCGGTTGCCACAACTAATTTTCCACCAAGAACACCAAAAAGGGGAAACCACAGATGATTTTAATTTTTACGGACATATCCAATTCGTAAAAAAATTACGCGTAAAAATTCAAATCGCCCTATTTTAAGACAAATTCGTAAAAAATCACAGCAGTAAAAATTACCCGTTATACGGTATTTGTATATAGAATATACATGTATACATATCTTATTAATAAGTATTTGCAAGTATATGAAAAAAAACGCACATATATATATTTTCTTTTCAACATACCATTTTCAAGAACAAACTGTTGGAGTTCGTTTGTATTCTTGGCCAACATCGTCATTTTAGAAGCGACTGCAATATCAGCGTCAAATGTTCCTGAGGTGATCGGAGGCCGATATTTGTTGCAAATACTGCAATCAATCCTGACGTAGTCTCCGATATATGGAATTTGACTGTTTGGAAGCGTCTTGCCAAGATATTTCCATGTTTTCACCCGACAGATTCAACAACCCATCTGACCTATAATAAACAAACTCTAGTTAAGCATTTCAATTTTTTTTCCTGTGAAACAAAAGCTTATGCTCATATCGATATCATCTTTCAACATACACGGTATTTAAGTATTATGTATAATATAGTGATAGTAAAATATAAAATAATAATGATAGTAATAAAACATGGAAGACTAATCATTCATTTATTTTTGTAACGAGCCTGGAGTTGTCTGCCTCTTCCGTTGATAGTTGTTTTTGGCATTTTGGGATAAACGCAGGCATCTCCATCCGAATACCAAGGTCGTTTAAAACAGATTCTGAATCACGGAATCCTCTATCTACCATAAAGATGTCCTCCTTGATATATCTCTGTATTTCCTCGGCGTTCAAAAGAATGGAATGGTTCAGAAAAGAGGAGTCGTTATTCTTTGGATCCGCTAGGTATGGGCCAAGGACACTGACGATATATCTTGTCGTTGAAACAATCATCATCGGCTTCAAAAGCGGCCGGCGCTTATGCAAACTGAAGGAACGTCTGGAGAAGGTGTAGTTTCCTTTTTTTGGATATAGATATAAGTTCCGTTCAGCACCAGTATTGCGGGGCAGTTGTTATGTCTGAAAGTAGTTGTTGTGCAAGTGGTCTTGTATGGGTCTTAATAATCTCCTCTCTGGTGATGTGGGGAAATCAAATGTTCCTCGGGACGAAGTCTGACATAAGAGCCTTCTATGCAGACTGTACTGCCCTGCGAATCTGCAAAATATATCTTAATTGATACAAATTATATTTTCATTATTTGTATACTCAGTATTGTGAGAAAATATCACCATTTGCAAATACATGTATAACTTTATTGAAATGTTAACCTGATATCTTGTCATATTAAAGATAGTTCCGAGCATTTGGTTGTCCACTCCACAGCGTAGGTTTGTCAGAAGGATGGCTTAGCAGGTACGGATTGACCTCGTCTTTGTGGGCCTAATGTTGTTCACATGAGTGAGGACGTCATCAAACTGCTCCTTAGTGAGTCCAGTTAAGTTGTGGTAGTCAGAGTCACTCAAACATGTGGGATCATCGAAGTCAACTCGCTTACCCTCCTTTTTAAGGAATTCCTCTCTGGCCTGCTGAAGAAGCTCAAGTATCGATGTTCTGTTCAGATGACAAGAACTTTTGGTGGTTTTTACTTTTTTCCAAGGCATCTCTTGAAAGAATTCCATCTTCAATATGACATGGACAGCATCTTGACCCGGATTGGACAAATAATACACATTGAAGATAGGCCCTAAATCTAGCATATGCTGAAGCAATAATTAACTTCGGTCCAGGCTTCTTACAAACAAAACAGTATGAGTGACTTGTACTTGTGCTCGGAATGGCTAGTGTCACCGACGGTGGACTTCTGTCTGGATACTGAGGCCTTGGTACCTTCACGGGCGTATTAGAGACATCTAAACAGATCTTTGACTTTGTGCTATTGTGTTGTTATTTTGCTTCTTCTTGTTGCAAAGATGGGAGCATTTCTTACATATCACTGCGGATTCCGAGATATCAAAAATTGCAAAATATTTTTCTAAGAGCCTTCTTGTTTCAACATTAACTTTTCCTCTTTCCTTTTGAGTATGGCGTCTTTTGCACAGTACACAACTATAATGTTTGGATTCATTCATTCTGAAATAATTCAGCATTAGAGAAATCAATACAGTCATGTGTATTTAAGCAAAAGTTTAAAATCAAGACTTATAAGGGGAATTCTCTCTCTCTCTCTCCTCTCTCTCTCTCTCTCTCTCTCTCTCATTTTCATTATGATAATATTTAATGATAGTATACTAGGCAGTCAGTGTAGATTCTCTCTCTCTCTCTCTCTCTCTCTCTCTCTCTTTTTCAATCGAAATCTAAATTGAATTCTGTCCTTGATTGTGACATCATGCTAACAAACTTTTCAAGCACATGCATTTAAAAAAAAATACACATGGATTAAGTGTTTTTGTTATATTATCTGAGAATATTTGTGAAAGGATATCTGATTTATAATGTTGAAGTAAGTGTGTTGTTATTATGCCGTTTACAATGATTTGTGGTGTTGAAATAATGTGTTGTTCTTGTTCATGTACATATACATATAAACAAGGATTCTGCTGTGGACTAAATGGCCTAGCTACTTCTGTGAGGTAATCTTTATTATCAAGTGATGTAACGGTAACCCCCCCCCCAATTTTTAGGTTACAATAGAAATTCATTTTTTCATACCATACATTTTAAATTAGGTCGATACTTGACGAATTGTGTGGTTTTATGTAATTTGATAGGGACTAGGGAGATATATGTAAGTTTTATCTATCTTTCCTTAAACTGGTTGTGTAGGTTCGCTATGTAAAAATGGGAACTAGTCAAACCCAAGCTATAAATAAACAAAACATTAAACGGCTCAGCAGACGGTCACACGCTGCTAATACGCAAGATCGCAAATGTCTGTTCCGTCACGGTTTTAACGTTTACTTCGTCAGATTGAAATCTAGCGTTACCTAAAAAAAATGCGAGATTTTGGGCATATTTTGTTTACTAGTTTCTAAGGGCAAGCAGAAGACGTATATAACTCGATAATACTGTCGTTTTACGATGGTTCACTATCACTGTGTTGCAGTAGGCTGTACAAATGACTCGCAGAAGAAATGTAGACTTCACAAATACCCAGATATGATAGACAAAAACGGTAATGCGGTTGAGTTTTCCCACTGCCGTCAGCTGTAAAGTATCCAAAAGAGAGAGAAACTTGGATAAACTCAGTCAGGCGTGCTTAGTCAGATTTTAATCCCGGTCCTCAAGAATACTGGCATAGCATTTGTTCAAAACACTGTTGATCATGAACCCACGAAAGAAAACCCAGTTCCCACTCTCCTTTCCTACAAAAACTACAAAATAAAACAAAAAAGGACAACTAAAAATAGCTACGTGCCGTTACGTAATCAAAACCAGTCCATAAACAGGTAAAAAATGAATAATTTATTTTATCACCGAAAACATAGTTTGAAAAGTATATACCGGTAATATATATATTTAGTTTTGTTAAAAACAAAATTGAAAAAAATCCGACAGTATAATTACTGAAATTGGCAATAATGAAAATATTTATTTTGATTCTTCAAAAGTGGGACCCAGCATTATCTGGTTACACCTGCTCATCTTCAACTAAAACGCCTTGTAGTCCCTGCTGAGGAAATTTACAAAGGAGTCCAGTGTGAAGTAACACTCAGTACAAGGAAACCAAAAACAAGTGAAGGTTCATTTATAGTTTATGTATTATTTACATGAAAATTAATAAATGCCTACTATATTATATACTACCAACTATCTGTGTGATTTATAAACAAACTAAATTTAAAGAAAAGGTTGGACTCACAATGAATATATAGCATTTGAACAGTTATTTATATATTGTTTTGGAGAAAAAATATTTCAAAATACATATACTCGTACGTGTATACATGTGTAAAGTGAATACAGGGTATATGTAAGTTAATCGTTTAACCCTTGTTTACAGTACCCTTGCCTGTGCCTGAATACACTCAATACCCTACAAAGGAACATTCATACTCTCTTTCTGATGATACCAAGAATGACAAAAGCAATGAAGGACTCTGTGAGACAGATGTAAAGGCAAAGTTAACTTTTCTAACTGTAGAAAACCATCAGTTAAAGGTATATTGCTAACACTAATTTAACTGACTTCAGCTGAGTACTTTTTAAAAAAAATATATATATAACTATGTACACTCGATCATGAATATTAAGAAATTAAACATACATGTATAAACATGTTGCTATGTACACTCATGATTATTAAGAAAAAAATTTCATGCATTCGAATATTAAATTGATATTTTAAACTGTTGTCTTTTCAAAAGGAAACATGTAGAAGTTTTGAAGTGCAAGTGAAACATCTTAGAACACAATTAGTTGACCTAGCAGGTAAATTGAGGGAGTCCAAGATGCAGACAGATGCACTTAGTGACAAGTTACAAAATAAGGACAAGCTTTTTAGAGAAAATCTTCTAGAGCGACTGACTAATTCAGATCAAAATGTAAACATATTTTGTGGGGTTGCCTGGTGTTGTTTTTTTAATGGGTCTGTTCAACATTCTGAAGACAAATGCCTCAAAAATGAAGTACTGGACACGACAGTCATCGAGCCTGGATAAGAGCTGGCAGCAAGGAGGTAAACGAAAACCTGGAAAACCCCGGAAATTAACTCTTTTTCAAGAGTTTACCTTAACACTTCTACGGCTTCGACTTGGATTAAATACATATGTTCTTGGCATGCTATTTGGTATTGCACAGTCACTTGTCTCATCAATCTTCACATCATGGATTTCCTTCATGGAACAAGAATTATCACCTCTTTTAAAATGGCCTTCCAGAGAAAAAAATTGATAAACACAGCCTCTCTCTTTCAAGAGAAAGTACCCAAAAACCAGAGTCATCATAGATGCCACAGAGTTCTTTGTACAGCGTCCTTGAAATATCACAGCTCAAAGTCACACCTGGTCAAACTATAAATCTAAAAACATTTGTCCAAATGGTGCATTTTCTTTTGTGTCAGACCTATAATCAGGAAACATTTCAGACAGATGTATTACAGAGAAAAGTGGATTTCTTGACTACATTGAAAGGGGGAACCATGTCATGGCAGACAGGGGTTTTCTCATTAATGATTTGTTGCTGCAGAGAGGTGCATATTTGAATATGCCACCATTTACAAGAGCATGTAATCATGGTCAAGGCAGGTATTTGACCTCAATGAAATAAAACAATAAAAAAACATTGCATCTCTAAGGATACATGTGGAGCGTGCCATACAAAGACTGAAATCTTATCAATTTCTTATTGGAACTATGTACATTAACTCAATTTCAGTTGCAAATCAGGCTTTGAAAGTGTCTGCTATTTTTTGTAATGTTATGAAACCACTTGTTAACAAAGGTAGCAAGTAAATACAAATTAATGTAGTTGCATTTTGATGTGTCTTAATTATAAAAAATGAAAAACAAGATTATCAGTTTCTTTCATCTTCCTTATTTTTATTACCATTACGGACAAATTTTCTCATTAACAATAATGATGACAAAGTCACGGACATAATTTTGATAATACAAACGTTTTATAAAAGCCAGCTTATTTATCTGTAATGTTCTCCCATAAACTTGCATCAAAATTAACTCTGTGGGTTAAAAAGACCAGAATGTGTGTATATTATCAAATCACACCATTCCCTCTTTGATACAGCAAGTTGACACTGATTTTAGCAAAAATATGGAGAAGAATCTGTTTTGACTAAGGAAGGGACACCTTGAATAATTTCAAGTTTTTTGGAATCATGACAAACAGCTTCAAAGGTGGTGTTTTTGGCATATAAAAATGGACAAAACAATGGAGGTTGTTTTTATTACATTGTATTTCTATTTGCTTAAAACCATATTTACAATGCAACTGCCAACACACATTCCTTGATTATAATTATACTCTGTCCCAAGTTTTTGCTTCCGCCACTTTTTGCTTGATATTTCGCTAATCATAAGTACCTTTGTGCTCAAATATTATGAAAAATGTCCAGATTATCTGTTTTGAAACGCCACCTCTACCGCTTCAGGTTTCAATACACAACTCAAAAAAGAAAGTTTACAGGGATTTTGCTTTGCATCAGCCATGAAATAGCCAGGATGATAATGTTAAAAAATTGTGCATGATATTCTGAGTAATTCCGAATGGAGAAAAGATGTAAACATTTCCCATTGCAAATCTCCGAAAGAAATTTGTTTCCGTTCCTGTGAATTTTTATGAGTGAAAAATGAAAATGTGTCAATGGACATATCTTGGATATTATCCCTTGTATCGATTTAAAGTGTATTTCTCTCATATGTATGTGTATTTTTATTAAAAATAATCAAAAAGTGATGGAAACAATAACTTAAGACAGACTATAGCTCTCTTAATGCATGTCAATCATTTCAAAAAATGAATATTATTTAGATGTATTAATTAAGAAATAGCACCAGGATCAAAGGACATATGCATAGACATTATTCTACTATTCTGGGTGAACATGTCATGTGTGTATTCAATCATGAAATTATAATCTGCAGAACCGTTTACAGTCAATTTTATTCAAAATAGATACATACGCTACACATGTGCATTCTCCTGAGTTTATCACTCCATCAACATCGATCAAAATCTAGATGTCATATGGGGGAGCAGATTGTCTTTCTTCTGGTGTACACTTAGCCCGAACATAACGAAACTTATCATCAAGGGCTACCATCTCCACCTGGCTGATGTGTCCATTAGTGTGTATTCTGTAGCTATTGTCATTCTTGTATGACTTTAGGCGATCGTTCATCCACATACATTTACATTTCAGATAAAATTGAACATCATAACTCTCAATATTCGGGAGACATGATAAGTCATCTTTCCAGCTAAAATTGCTGCGCATAGGATGGGGGTAAACTTTTCCTTCAACCGTGCGTCGTAAAGTTTGACAGCTCACTTCATCTACATGTTGGTAAACTTTGTAATTTAGCCTCCCATGCGATGTCTAAAAGTTCATTCTTTTTGTAACCAGTAGTTTTTACACCTCTTTCCGACAAAAAAGGTTTTAACTGGGGACATCGATGACAAATCAAGCGACGCCATGGTTGTTAACATTGGAGAAGATGCCCAAGGCCGATGAACTTGTTCAGCCTCCTTTTTAGGAGAGTTACACAAACGTAGTATTTGCGATTTTGCGTATTTCTTCACCAATTTTATAATTTTTAGGAATTAAGCACTATAATTATAATATATTTATAGATTTCTATGTATAAACTTCCCATTTAATATTCGTAAATGACAAAACCAGCAATCGGTGCAGACGATTAATTATTTTCTGAAAGCTGCACATATTTTTCCTGCAAAGGAGTCGATCATTGCTACATATTTACACCTTAATTACTAGGATGTATTCATGTACTTCGAAAACGCTTATTAAAACAGTTTTAATCAATTCATGTTTGCTATAGTATAAGTTGCAGTATTATTATATGTTATCAAGACGTGCATACTAATGTTGTATTTAAATGATTATACATGTGTATACATGTTTATTTTTGCCAAAAATGTCATAAAACTTGTGTAAAATACTAGAGATACATTTATCTTACCTGGACAAGATTTCTTCCTTGATTAATCATTACTTGGCTAATAAAACTGCATCTCGTGTTACATCCCGACTGAATCCGCCCCCAAAACGGGAAATTGTACTACCAGCGCAGGCCTCGAGCAAAATGAATACAGCAAAACTTCATAAAAAATTAACGAAGTCACTGGGACCTAAGAAATTACTTCGTTATATCAGTAATTTGTTATAACCGTATTAGAAATTCATTAAATTTACATAGCTGGGGATCCAAGACGACTTCGCTATATCCGTGAATTCGCAATATCCGTGTTCGTACTAAACGAGATTTACTGTATATGATTTTTTTTTCTCTTTATAAGTATATTTGTTTACATCATGTTTGGTTTTGCTCGAGGTCTGCGCTTCGATTTTATTTAAAGTTTTATGCTCAAAGTTATAAGGAAAATGTGAATTTCCGGTAAGTAAGGTGCATATAGGTAAAGTTACTGTTGCTTAGCAACGGTTCGCAAGGTAATTTAAACGGATAAAAAGTTTGCACTTGACTTCTTTATTGTTATTTTATAAGTGTTTTCTTCTTGTAAGCAGCATACAAATTGTCCGAACTTTTAGGCCTGTGTACTATTACAACCGTACCTAGTTCTTACATGAATATGCTAAAAAAGACTGACAATTGTAAAAGATTGACCACGTTGGTGGTAATTTAAATGAATCTGGGTACAAAGTGAGTCTAAACCTTCTTTTCTTTTTCTACAAAAACATAATATGTAAATGCGAAGGTATCTCACTCCTCAGGGTGGTTGTATCAAGAACATCTTCAGATGTATACACCGGATATATGTAGATATAACATGCTTAAAAGGTACAACAAAAGAAGGGGGTTCGCTGCTCATTTCTATATTTGACTATAGGCCTATTAGGTTTGATCTTTTTGCAAAAAAATTGCAATTTTAATCGCATTGGGTTTATTTTTCAATTTCTGTTCAGTTTTACTACTCAAGCAGAATATTTACAAACAATGGTGTTTTAAATTGGGCGAAATGACCAATGATTAGATTAGATATGATCATTAAGAAAAAAAGCGATGTATGAAATCATTCTGAACATCATTTTTGTAAATCCAATGCAATATGCATATATATTTCCTCAGAATGCAAATGAGATAAAAGAGAAAACATGGGAGACAATGAGGTCAATTTTTAGATATAAAACGGCTTCAACGGTAAAATAGTGTGTTGTTGGCTAATAAATAATTCAGAACTTTTACATCAAATGTGCATGCTTTTAAGCTGAAAGTCAATCAAATTCTTTATTCTTGATTTCAGGATGTAAAACAGTGCTTACATTTCATGTTCGAAACATCACAAAAGGAACTTTAGGTGTGCTCAAAATATCAAATGAAAACAGAGTTAATAAAATTTTCATAGAATACATAAGTTTAATCATATTTCTCTGGAAAACCTACCGCACAAAAATATAGTAGTTCCAACAGATCTTTTTTTTTTATTAGTCATTGACTAATTTTCTTTATAAATATTGTGTAATAACAAAGTAGTAATCTTGTTGTGCTGAATTCATTAATATTATTTATAAAAATGTTGAAGAAAATGATAATGTGGAATTCAAACATATAACGAGTAGATACCTC
The DNA here is from genome assembly GCF_963853765.1 of Magallana gigas. NCBI lineage: Eukaryota > Metazoa > Mollusca > Bivalvia > Ostreida > Ostreidae > Magallana > Magallana gigas. Next base: position 37,268,502 of record NC_088861.1, on the reverse strand, counting down.
AATACATTAAAAATTCTTATTTTATATATTGATGAACTGTCAATGAAGTTTTGATTGAATAAAAATGTGTTTCAATTTTTCTGCGCAAAAAAATATCCCTAAATTCCATGTTTAATACACACATTGTTATCAACTAAGACGGAAACAATAATTACTTGAAATAACTATAAATATATTCTGATTTTGATAAAACTGGTTAACCGGATACAAATCTTTATCGTGACAGACATATGCCGGCACCAATGGTTCCTCGGCACTTTCTCTTCTTGGCTCTTTCTCTAGTTTTTTGGGGCAGAATTATTTTTATGTACAAAAATATATATAAGAGTATTTGTGTTCCGCTTTGTAGACTGAACGCGGAAAATAATGTACTGCAAGAAACAACTATGTGGGTTAGTTTAATATAATAACCAATATCTAGCACATTTTTGTTAACATTTTTTTTAATCAATTCTCTTTTACCAAACGGTATTTCCTCATACTATTGCTAAGTTACAAGGACCAAAAATGCAGATTTTTTCCATCTTTTCCAAAACTCAAAATGTTAACTTAGTTTATTTTTTCTTTTCTTTCATTGTGCACATAAAATAATTTACTCACTTGTCAATTTAAGGAAAATAAACAAGTGTTTTGGAAAATCTGGTGGTCAGAAAACCTGAACAAGGTCATTTTGTATATTTTGTATACTATATAAAAAGAGTTTAAATATACAGTATTAATTTTAGTGTATGGCTTATCAAGTAAAATGTAAATTAAAAAAGAATACTTAGGAACAACAGTAGCCTTAATTTCTTCAGCCTAAGGGCCATAATCGGCACCACCTCAAAGTAAATGATATTTTTTCTAATTATAATTTGTGGATGCATCAAATTAAAACAAGAAAATATGTTTGAAGAAATGATCTCCCCAATGTTTGAATGCGATAAAATGAGGTGTCTATACGTTAATATCGAGCATACATAAAAGAACCCAGTTACCTAAATTATTCATGCGCTTCTTTAACCTATTGACCCAAGCTGGCAACGTATTGCGCAAACATTGTTGTTTGTTTTTAACATATTCTTGATGTTCAAAAATACAATTGGGATTGGGCGCAAATTCCCTAACTTAGACTGCCCTCTCCGAATACAAAAATATAATACAATTATAGATGAGTAAATAACACATATAAAGACCAGTAGCTATAATGAAAGCCTACATACATGCATTTGAAATGTATATATTTACAATGGTGTACTAGAGGTTTTAAAATCACTTCAATCTTTTTCGTGTTTTTTTATATAATGATAAACGAATGTAATAAATGTTTGTTTTAATTGTCACTTATTGCACTGTCACCTTAAAGTAAAACAGTATTGACAACGTTAAGATTAACAATATTTAATAATTTCATTAAATGGGAAATTTCTAGCCCGTTTACATTGATTACATATAAAACAAAATGTTATAAAAACGAAAACATTTGCAAGTGAAAATGTTTCTGGTTGTAACACCTAATTTGATCGGCTAGTCAAATCCATATATATCGTATTAAATAGCTTGCCTAAGTCCCATATGCGATGCATGTGCAAAACATACTAATCCACTTGACGTTACGTTTAAATACTGCACAAATTCACGTTATATTACTTCACAATGTCGCGGTATATTAAGCGTTTACTGTCCCAGGTTATGTTAAATAGTATAACATAATTACAAAGTATATATAAAAATTCAATTATTCGGAAAGAATTTGATGGAATTGGTGGTTCGCGTTTTGTGTTTTTGGAAGTCAGAAGTGTCGCTGTGCAATGTACAAAACATCAATAAATGAAACTACCTACAGTCATCATCAGCAATATAAAAGCTACATGTGTTCAACTTCAACATTTAAAGTGGAAATAACATATATTAATTAACAAAGGTGTGTTAATAAAAACTTTACACGTTATTCTTTATAGCGGAAATTTGTATGGTGAAAATGTTGTTCAATATTTCTCATTAAAGCTGAACATTTCATAACTAGAAGGAAATTAACAAACTTTTTGTTGATTAATTGGCAATTTTATAAGCAATAAAATATGTTCACAAATCATATCAAATGTAATTCATACAAGTTAAGCCCCTTTTACTTTTAGGAATATCGATTCACGTGCGTACAGTGACCGCACCCGAATAAAGCTGAGCTTACCACACAAGTTTATTGCATTTTTTATTTTGTTTGTTTGTTTTTTGGGTTTTTTTTGTTTTGTTTTTTTGTAAAAATAGGTACACCAATCAACCAAACTTGTCGTAAATTTTCTAGGACCAGACACTCCAAACCATATCATATTCTTTACATTTCTTTGCTGGTTATGATAACAATAACAATAGTTATTATGGTAGTTGTAGAGTGTTTCGGCAGTTTTCTGGATAAGAAAAGTCTGCCTCATCAGGGGTGCAAGCTTAGATGAAGCATTTATTGTTGAAGTTTTGATCTGATTAATATGTCGCCTACGTTGTTAGCTTGCTATAAGCGATTATTGATTCCGATTTGAATAGATCTCTGCAGAGTGGGCCTGTAATCATTTTGTTCCAACATTTCAGAATGCATCTCCTCAGTCCTTTGAGACTTGGGTTATATGGTAATCATGGTTGTTGGTGTTTTTGTTTGTTTGATTTTTGCAAGAGCAACTCCTTCTTTGTGTTGGTTATTTGCGTTATTACGGGTTCTATTTGAGTGGAAGAGTAAACTTTCTTTGACAAATGTGTCTTAAAATTTCCTAGAATTTCCTCTAGTTCACGAGGGTCATTTGTATTCCTCGCATGTCTTATGCATTTTCCTTTGATAAACGCTTTGAACACTGCTGGGTTATGTGCATTATCTCTATGGAGATACTGAAAGTTATTAGCTGGATTGGTGTATGATTTAAGGTCAAGCTTTTAACAAGAAATCGTTGACCTTTAAAACGAGCAAGTCCAGGAAAGTCACAGAGTTATGAGCAATTTCAAAAGTAAACTTGAGATGTTTATGTCAACTATTGCCTATATCAAAAATTTACATCATCTCGTTTTCAGTGCCGTCAAATACAACAAAACCATCAATTTTCTCGGCGTGTTCGATTTTCGACATAATAAGTTGTATAATGTTATACATCATAATATAAACACGTTAATGTTAATACGTTATTAATTAACGGGATAGCTATAAACAATGCTTTGTTTAAATAATTATTATATGAAAACCGCAAAAGATATTTTTTTTAAAACCGTTCTGTAACTGGCTAAATATCCAAATATGTTATTCACAATTTTATTAACTTTGAAGACAGGGCCAGTTTTGCTATTTACCCTACCCAGTTCTTTGCTGCAAAACTAAACTCTGAAAAATATATATATTGGGTTATATTTGGCATTTCCTATTAAGTATAAAACTTGTCTGCTAATTCACCAAAGTAAATATAAAAATAATATATCCAATACAATAACTTCATAAGTCTTAGCTTACGTAAGTTTAACTTGTGTTTCAATTTTTCTGTGTTATTTAAAAAGACGGAATATTGACGATTACTTACTATAGTTGCTTAAATAATCTACTAAACACAATGTGCGTCTCATACATGTAATTATTTCCTAGCTCCCAAACCCCTTTTTTCTCATTCTAAAACATCATCACACGACTGAATTTCATCAGCGTTCTTTGCATGTTGCTTTTCATAACCAGACAGTGGTTGTAGGTACGCATCTGAATGATCAATTTCTGAACATTTATTTATTGGTAACTGTTGTCCGCAAGAGGTATTTGATGGGAGTCGTGAAACATTATTTATTGACGGGCAAGTAGAAAAGAAATTGCTTTCTATTTCAAAACATCCCGATGCATTCAAAAAGGTAGATTCATTCTTTTTTTCTGAAAACTCGTCGATTTCTTGATACTCGGTATTTATATGATCGTAACATCGAGAAGATTTATTCTCTTCCGGAATCTGGTATGACCTTTTTCTGTGCCAGTTCTGTGTTTTGTTTCTTGATTCATTTCTTGTATCATTCCCATTAACAATTGGTAGGCTGGCTGATCCCCTTATAGAACATTTTTGTTTTCTATACAACTGCATGACTAATATAAATAAGACTATAGAAATAACACCTCCAACACCGACTACCAAATAGTTTACGTTAGTTTTATCTCTAGGCCCATATTGCTCAGGAATGGAGAGGGTCATCTTCTCTGCAAATTCTGGAAATGTTTGAGATGTATACAAAAGAGCTCTGTTTTCTCCCTGGACTGTAATTGGTGTTCCTAAAAAAAATTACAGACTTAAAGATTCGATTAAAAAATGTCATACAAAAATCACAAAACATAATATGATATATAAAATCACGTTTTTATCTTGTCATATTTTTTAATACAATATTCATAATTACTTTAGGTATTTTAGCTCAATTTCTACCTTACTTATAGATATTCTGCTAATATTGTTTAATTCTTACTCAACTCTTTAGATTACTCTAAATCATACCTGCATTCGTTACGTGGGTTGAACTTTTAGTACTAAGCTGGCATCCTTTGATGTGGTCGCAGTTTGCTTTTGTACACTTACATATTTCGCTACATTGTAAACCAAATGTACCAGGTGGACACTTCAGATCACAAAATTTCCCAAAATATCCAGCTGAACAAACTGCTTGAAAAATAGAAAAAATTATGTAAAAGTGAAACGTTCAACACCAGTCACAACTTTAAATATTATTATTTTTATATATTATTTTTACTATTTATCTATATTCATCTACTATTATAACACACCAGACCGTGAAAATTGAATACTGTGCGTTAGCAGGGTATTTAATTTGTCTACATGGCTTAGCCACCGTTTCACTTAAAATTCGTTGATCGTAAATGTACGATTACACTTTCATTTCCGGAAAGCGTTTCGCTAACCTTATTGTAAACGTAGCACTTACGGTTTGCGAGTTATGTTCAACTTAGTGGAACTCTTTAAAGATATTTCCGGTTTGCATAGCAGACGAGTTGTGTGCATTATAGATACAAATGGAAAAAAAATGTGAAATAGACGGAGGGTCAAGTTGAACTCCTCATGGATGTCCTAAAAGATGAGGAGCGATGATCTGTATTAAGAAGGAGTTTTGCCCACCCCCCCCTTTCACCGTCCAAACAAAACATAACATTAATGGATGTTACAGAGGTGTGAACAACTGGTGGAATCTCCATCGATATTATTTATCGTGTGTCGGCGAACTCAGGGCTTGTTATATATTTTAAGAGAATAAACTAGAAGTAGGAACATTTCTGTACGATCAAAAATTATGTCTCACTATAGCATTGTATCATTTTATATCAACATTGTGCAATGTGAAACCGTGTTTTTAATAAAAGGTACACAAGTGGTATTTCTCATGTTTCGTTTTTACATTTAAATGTTCTACCAAACTTCTCTCTTTACTACTTACTAAAATTCGTACAGTAGTGAAGGAGAAACTTCAAGAATACTGCTGAACAATATACCCCGGTACTCCAGAAGTGGTGTGAATCAGATGTGCATATTAAAAAAAAAATATTTTTTAAACTTTGAGGTCACAAAATTTTACCAAAATCAATAGCATCAAGACGTACGATTTCTCAATGCTTTATACAACCATTCCCCATGACATATTGAAATGTAGGTTTTTTAATATCATCGACAGTTGTTTTTTCAATAAAAGTGGAAGCTGAAAAATGCTTACCTGTTCATTGGAAATTTAAAAAAAATATTTTGTTAAAAAACATTCTGATAACACACACAAGTACTTTGAAGTTGACATTAAAAAGATACTTGAGTTTCTAAAAGACAACATCTATGTAGTTTTAGAAATCAATTCTTCCAACAATCTGTTGGAATACCCACGGGTACCAATTGTGCCCCATTGTTAGCCGATCTATTTTTTCTTATGAAACCAAATTTACTCAAAACATTGTACGTGAAAAAATAAGTCACTCGCTGTTGCCTTCAACTCCGCATTCAGTTATATCGACGATGTATTATAAATCAACAATTGTTATTTCCATGCTTATACTTCGTCTCGGTATATCCCAGTGAACTTGAAAAAAAAGATACCTCAGAGTCTGCGTCATCTGCTTCATATTTGTATATTTTACTGGACATGGACATTGATGGTAACCTAACAACACAACTTTATGATAAACGTGATGACTTCAATTTTTCTATAGTCAACTTTCCTTACTTATGTAGCAATAGACCTGCATATGGTGTTTTTGTCTCTCAGTGATTCGATACGCAAGGGCACGCTCTTAGTATGAACAGTCTTTAAGACGAAACAAGCTACTGACAAACAAGTTAATAAAACAGTTGGAAGCCATCTTATCGTAAGTTCTATGGTCAATACAACGACCTTGTAAGCAAATACAATCTTCTACTTGGTTGCATTCTGAGTTTTCCGGTTTTCCCCGATTACGACAAAGAGCACACAACGGGTGTGACCGCTCGGCAGAGGATGCTCCCTCCTCCTAGGCACCTGATCCTTTTTTAAAGTCCGTGTTCCTCTGCTTTGAATTTGTATTTCGTTTAATGAATTTTCAAGTTGGTTGACAGTTTGTTATTTCAATTTTTCATGTTACCTTACTGATTATTTGGTTGACCCCCTTTGTAATCATATATAAGGGGAAAACATTGATATTTTAAAAAGCAATTGCTAGGCCTTTAACTATTTTCTTTTGAGATTTCCACCAGTTTGACAGTTTTCAATGCGCCGCCTTGACGTCAAAATTCAATGTAAAGTTGTTGTCAGATTTCTATTGTTTGGTAAATATATGTGTGCCATATCCGTATTTTAACTCGAACATCAGTGAAACTTAATCAAAAGTTAGTCGCAAAGAAGAGCAAAATGAACATATTTAATTCGATTTCTTTTATCATTAAGTGTCATTCTACGAACACTTATAAAGTAGATGTTTAAGTTGTTCAATCTCTGACTTCATGGATGCGCCGGGTACCCCGACCACCGACTTGTTAATCTATCGTCGTAAACAAAATAATAAATATTCTTCTAATATTACTTTGGTTCATTATTTGTTGGCGTTTATTCAGTGTCTATGCCAATTTTCACCAAAATTCGTCAATTAAAAAAAACAATATTCGCTTTATACACGCTTTGTACACAAAAATTATGTGGAATGTAATTATAGATATAATTCATTAACTAATGAAGCCTTTAAAACGTTAAAACGTGTATTTGTAATTCAATTTTAATTTAAAATGAATTATACCAACAGATAACTTGGGCGTATGAAAATATTCATGTTACATTGTAGGTCTAAAACAAAACGAATACTAGTTGAAAGTATAATAAGCATTCTGCCTTACCCATTTTGTGATTTCGGCTGTTTGCCACCTTATTCTCAAGTCATCATATTGAAATGAAACAATTTGCATTGAATCAGAAATATATACAAACAAAACGAAACATAAGGAAGTTTGTTAAATTAGAGATCCGTTTGTTTGATTTAGTTTACTAGGGTTTATTTCTGTCATGCATTTTGAAAGAATATAAATAAAGAGGCCAAAAGACCACATCAGTACTGAGAACATCAGTTCTAAAGCAAGTCCATTTACTTTTTTCATGAATTAAAAAAACAAGGCAATGTATGCATGAACACAAGAGTATCGCATTTTAATTAACAAGGAAAGCAATTCTTCTATCTAGGGACTGTTAACAAAGAAACTTCGCAACGCAGGTACGGTGAAGTTTCACAGGAGGAATGACCATCTTTAAGTTCTTCTTAAAGATAGCTTAAAGATGCTTAAAGGTAGCTTAAAGACGATCTTTAAGCCACCTTTAAGCTATATGTATTGCTTAAAGATGACTTAAAGAAAGTGTAAAGATGGCTTAAAGGCAGCTTAAAGACTATATTTAAGCCACCTTTAAGGACAACTTATAGGTCCTTAATGTCCAAACTTCTTTAAGCCACCTTTAGGCTACCTTTAAGCTACCTTTAAGCCACTTTAAGCCATTAAAAAATCTTTTAATTCAATATTGTGCTTAATTTACCAACAAAATATATTAACTATATGATAATGATAGAAAAGGTATTAAAAACGTGTTTTTTTCTAGAAAATAAAATGAAAAAAAAAAATAATCAAAACGCCCAAGATGAGGATTGAACCCGGGACCCTTCGCTTACCAGCATCACCTTATTTCCTCTGCGCCATGGCAACTTACATTACATTGGAGGTTTGTTTATCCTCTATATCAGTGGTTATTGAATCAATGTATTCAATGTGTATTTTTTACTTAATAAGATTTTGACTTCCATTCAAATTTTAACAATCATTCAGATCTAATTTATAAATTACTTGCATGCATATAATTAGAATGAAATACGGAACTTGGTCTTCAGTGAAAAAAAAAATATATTATACCTTAATGGAAACCGTTAGGCTTACCTAGTAAATAAATTTAAACCGTTCATCTAATTCATAGCTAAATGAAATGCAAGGAAGAAGATGAAATCATTTCTTTTATTAAATGCATTGAAACTATTAAGGTATTAGTTATATGCAGTTTTCCCGGTTTTCATGATCACGGCGCCGTTTCAGTATGTTTAAACATTTAATTGCATACATGATTTTTAGACTATCAATTCTATAACAAACAATATTACTAATTACGGGTGACGTATTTACTGCATGTGGCAATTGCAAATGATGTATACATATACATGTACATACAATTGTATGATGTACCAGGCCGGGTATGTGACATATTTACTCTTATACATATATTTAAACAGTTAACCCCTATCTATGATCACCGGTACAGGAATTAATTAGCCTCTACATGTATTTGTAGACGTAACATTTTTTAAACCCAGAGTTTGAAAATGAATTACAAATGTAAATAAACTTTTATTCACTAGACTTATCGTATACATGTACACGTGTACTAAGATTTCAACGCCTTTAGAAACCCTGACTTGCACCTGGGCACACGACACACCTGTTGTGTATATCTAGTTTATTCTGTGTTAATTCCAGGGGTTTTCTTAAGTTGGACAAACAATAGATTCTAATTAGATATACACAAACGTGCACCTGGGCACACGACACAACTGTTGTGTATATCTTGTATATTCTGTGTTAGTTCCAGGGGTTTTCTTAAGTTTGACAAACAATAGACTCTAATTAGATATACACAAACGAACAAAACTATGTCTAGACAAACAACGCAGTAATATCCTGCCCGATTGACAAAGGCAGTTAAGAGTCTTTCATCTTTAACATATATCTAGCAGATCTAGAATTAGACCTAGAAATAATTAGAATTGAAAAAAATACATACCTTCAACCAATTATTAAATTAAATCATGCAGTTTTGGTTCATTATCTTGATTTTATTTAATAACCGGATGAACTGAGAGAGAGAGAGAGAGAGAGAGAGATATTTCACCGATTAATTTATAATAGGAAACAAACATACTTAAAAATAATTCCATGCACAAATTTAGATACAGAGACTGCGCTCACCCCTACGATAATTTGGAATAATTTTGAAAAAAAAATAATGAAGAATTTTATAAAGGCTATCTGTGTCCATCTGAGCATTGTTGATGATAGCAATATGTGTTTAATGGAGCGACAATTAAAACCGCCTGGAACACCCTCACCTTCCTTGGAAATTATATCATCACTCAGATCATCCCCTCCCCTCCCTATAAAATAGCTTTTGCATTTAATATATGTTTTCATTGTTCAGTTTGATCAAACTTGACTTAAAGGGAACTTAAAGATGGTTTAAAGACAACTTAAAGGGAGCGTAAATTGCACTTAAAGATGCTTAAAGGTAGCTTAAAGATAGCTTAAAGGTGACTTAAAGAAGTTTGGACATTAAGGACCTAAAAGCTCAGCTTAAAGGTGACTTTAAGGTGGCTTAAAGATTGTATAACCTTTAAGCCACCTTTACGCCACCTTTAAGAACTTGCTTAAAGATTGTTTTTCGCCCTGTGTTTGCAAATATCAATGGAATTAAAGGTCCATAGATCAATGCATCTATGAAACATAATATTTATTTAAAGTTATTAATTATTCTTTTAATTTGATATTAAGCTAGTGCCGATCTCGTTGCAAAGCAACGAGTAGGTGTTCCTTAGCAACTTCGTGTCGCAAAAGGAGTGTCCATCAGTCTGATTAAAACTACCTCCTTCTCCTCACACTTGTCAGAGCCTTACAGACACTGTATTGATTACAGGTCATCTTTACATGATTATTTCTTCTTACCAATTAGAGTTTTAGAAATTGATAGGAACGCTTTAAATGGATACCAACAAATTAATTCATGCCTGTTTTCTATGTACCCTCTAGACTGAGTATTGAAAAGTTGCACCACTCATTAAACAGATATAAAGGCATATCTTTGATAAGTTGAAGTATATTTTGATTGTATGCAAATGTACATGTGGAGGTCAAGTGAAGACGATCTGTTATTTATACAATACAGGTCTATTAGACTCTGACGACTGTAAGGAGAAGGGAAATTGTTTTAATGAGACGGGATAATCAATATGAAAATACTAATTTCAAAAAATCGAGAACGAGACTTAATTTCGAAGTATTATTGTCATATCTGGCACATCCTTTGCTTAACAGTTTAAAAACTTGAGCTTGGCATTTTATAATGTGTTACATAAGGCTGTAGGAAAATGACCACAAAGAAACCACACGTGTATTCCGCCAAATAGTAGCCATGCTTGTCTTCTTTGATATAGAACAAAGGATGTCAACATAATAATGTAGAATCCACAATAATCACTTCATCATTTGTACTCTGCAGACTGTTCTAAAAAATAACCCCCGGATATTCTGATGTAAAAATAAAATAGTCACAATAGTCCAAAAGCTAAAATCAGGCATTTTGCTGTGCGTAAATCCGTGTAGTGACTGCACGAGGTGTACCTAAGAACTGACTTTCTTTGGACAACACTAGCGTCTTTAGTGGTCAAGCTGACCTGAAGCACCCAAGAAAATTACATTACTTCCAAGATCTCAGGACTTGCAGTAATGGTAGGTCGCACCCCCTGTCACTTACCCAGTTAATGCAATTATCCACTTGTATTTCTTGTATCAAAACACTCTGTTTTAAAATTTAATATTAAAAAATATTTAATATTTCATTTAAAAAAAAACATTAATGTTGAAATTTGATAATACAACAATAAATTAACTTTATTGGACATCAAATAACAAAAAAAATTAATAATTCAAATAATCATTAATACTTATAAAACATGTTTAAGAACATTGTCAACGTTCATGGTAAGTAAAGTTTTTTTTTTTCACTAATTCTAAAATGAATTTATATGTCTCTATAGAGACAACAACAGACACTACAGACCCCTCTTTCCATCCTTATTAAAAAATATTAATCCCGCATTCAACATTGATTTCAATGTAATTCAAGGAACAAATCGCAATAATTAAATATTTGAAAGGAGCAATATTTTGATTAGTGAGATATGTGATCATAAATTAAATGATACATATTATTATTAATCGATTTTTTATGATATCCTACGGATAATGAAATATAGGGCCAATATTTTCAGAAAAGTGTGGACCTTAATTTTCTCTTTCCTATTCAAAAGTTGCAGTCCTTGTTTTTTACACCGTACACACACAGTAAATAATAAAGATCATTAACAATTATTTATACTTGTCTTTAAGGTATCAAGAAAGAAGAAGGTTCGAATATTTTTGAACTCCTAGTTAACCTTTAGGCGTGCTCTAAGAGAGCGAAAGTAGCACACCAAAAATCATGACCCCCGGGGGTAGGTTGGGGCCACAATTTGGGGTCGAAATTTAACATAGGAATATATAGAGTAAATCTTTAAAAATCTCCTTCTCATGAACCATAAGACCAGGAAAGCTGAAACTTGACTGGAAGCATCCTCAGTTAGTGTAGATTCATAGTTGTGAAAATCATAACCCCCGAGAGTAGGCTGGGGCCTTATTGGTTGGTTGAAGTTATACATAGGAATATATAGAGTAAATCTTTAAAAATCTTTTTCTCAGAAACTAATTAGCCAGAAAAGCTGAAACTTGACTGGAAGCATCCTCAGGTAGTGTAGATTCATTGTTGTGAAAATCATGACCCCCGGGGGTAGGGTGGGGCCACAATAGGGGATCGAAGTTTTACATAGGAATATATAAAGTAAATCTTTAAAAATCTTCTTCTCAGAAACTTATCAGCAAGGAAAGCTGAAACTTGTGTGGAAGCATCCTCAGGTAGTGTAGATACAAAGTTGTGAAAATCATGATCCCCGGGGGTAGGGTAAGGCCACAATGGGGAATTGAAGTTTTACATAGGAATATATTGAGTAAATCTTTAAAAATCTTCTTCTCAGAAACTAATCAGCCAGGAAAGCTGAAACTTGTGTGGAAGCATCCTCTGGTAGTGTTAATTTAAAGTTGTGAGAATCATGATCCCCGGGGGTAGGGTGGGGCCACAATGGGTGGTCGAAGTTTTACATATGAATATATTGAGTAAATCTTTAAAAATCTTCTTCTCAGAAACTAATCAGCCAGGAAAGCTGAAACTTGTGTGGAAGCATCCTCAGGTAGTGTAGATTCATTGTTGTGAAAATCATGATCCCCGGGAGTAGTGTGGGGCCACAATGGGTTGTCGAAGTTTAACATAGGAATATATAGAATAAATCTTTAAAATCTTCTTCTCAGAAACTAATCAGCCAGGAAAGCTGACACTTGTGTGGAAGCATCATCAGGTAGTGTAGATTCATTGTTGTGAAAATCATGACCCCCGAGGGTAGGGTGGGGCCACAATGGAAGGTCGAAGTTTTACGTAGAAATATATAGAGTAAATTTTTAAAAATCTTCTTCTCACAAACTAATCAGCCAGGTAAGCTGAAACTTATGTGGAAGCGTCCTCAAGTAGTGTAAATTCAAAGTTGTGAAAATCATGATCCCCGGGGGTAGGGTGGGGCCACATTGGGGAATCGAAGTTTTACATAGGAATATATAGAGTAAATCTTTAAAAATCTTTTTCTCAGAAACTAATCAGCCAGGAAAGCTGAAACTTGTGTGGAAGCGTCCTCAGGTAGTGTAAATTTCAAAGTTGTGAAAATCATGATCCCCTGGAGGTAGGGTGGGGCCACAATGGGGGTCAAAGTTTAACAAAGGAATATATTGAGTAAATCTTTAAAAATCTTCTTCTCAGAAACTAATCAGCCCGATGATTCTTTATAATTATTAAGACTTTGGCCCCAGGACAATTCTTTGGCCTCACAAGAAGGTTCAGAGTTTGATGTACGTTTATATCCCATATATAAACAATTGTTAAGGATCTTTTTGAGAACTGCAATACTCAACATATGATATGACTATAAAATCATCCTGTTAGAAAAGGGACTAATGATTATAAACATAAGAATATCCAGGGGAAAAATGGATTTTATTTATACAAGATCTACATGTATTATTGTACATTAATCCATTAATCTGATTTTATCATACCTATTGTTCCTCAGGTGAGCGATGTGGCCCATGGGCCTCTTGTTTATCTTCTAAGATAAATAACACTATCATTGAAAAAAAAAAACACTGATTGGGTCAAGTCAGGAGTACCAGGTCTGTTTATTTTAAGAAAAAGGTTGGCTGAACTGATACAAGCTTATTTATCAGTTTTAAGGTAGGAACCCAGACATTGTGACAGTCATTTTTGAATAACAGAGATCAAATGAGCAAAATAGAAGTTGGTAAGTTTCTCAATGTTCTGGCCCCACAAGCCGTCCTGGAGAACCCTAACAATGGCAATGTCTCGAGTTGTCCACACACCGAAATCACAGGCTGATTTGTTTAGGATGTATAGCTGCCCCTGTACTTGGTCGTAGTAGATATGATCTTCTTTAAGCTTGTACATCTCTGCCATCATGAACCTGGTACTCTAGCAATTCAAAAAATATATATCTTTGTAACGGGATGAGCGGAGGCTACTCCAAACAACAACAAGACATCTTAAATTTAACAAAATTTAATAACAAAAAAAAATAAGAGAAAGAAAGAAAAGATAGAAATATAAACACTAAACCACACAAACACTCACACAACTTTCACTCAACAAGAAAAAAATATGATGTTTATACAAATGACCAAAAATAAATTAGAAGAGTGTCCGAATCTCCGGGGCTGTAGTCCTGGACCAACTACGGACAACCACAACTAGAGTAGTTTCGTCACCACAATCATCATCACCATCGTCATCATAATCATCGACACTATCGTCAACACCATCGCCTACAACACCATAATCATAATAGACATCATCGTCATCACCATAATCATCTACTTCATAATCATCACCGACGTCACCATGAACGACATCATCTACATCATCTTCATCGACATGACCATCATCACCATAACATCATCGTCGTCATCAACATGAACATCGCATCGTCATCGACTTCACCATGAACGACATCATCTACACCATCATCATCGACATGACCATCATCATCATCGTAGTCATCGACATCATAACATCATCGGCGTCATCAACATGAACATCGCATCGTCATCGACTTCACCATCTTCTCAACATCAACAATATGACACTACAATAAGTGTACAAGTGACACCATAACACCACAATAAAAACAATATTGTATAATACATCATATAAGTATCTCACTGATAGTATCAAACTATGATAATGTATAAATAGTATTATATTAAAGGCAACATCTCAAAATATTGTAAGTATATGGTAACTAAGTTATTTGTTTACAGTAAACAATATGGCGTCTGAGACTTCCGGTGACGCACTTCCGCCCAAGTAGTTAAGTGGAAAAAGTGACAATAAATTGTAAAATAAAATAACGCATAGAAAATAGCCCTTTAAATCACCGTTTCTTTATACAGCAATAGCAAAAACTGTACTATAGAAAAAGACGAATTCCATTTAAACACTCTCGCTAAAGTCACACATCAGTGAACACACAGGTAACTCTACAGTGAACAATGGTCAAGGTGACTTTATAGGACGACTGCGTAATACTAATAAAAAGGCAAAAATTTACAAATAAACTACACCAAACTAAATAAATACTTACCACGGTCAGCTATCCGTGTCCGCGTCAAATGCTGAACTTGTGAAACTAAAACATGCCACACAGGCTTCTAACACGATACCCCCTTCACACACTAAGCACGTCTTTATTGCTGGACAGCTCGGCCGGGTATAACTTAGCGCCTATTGTTAGCGTCGGCCAAGCACGTTGCAAAGAATTATGGGAAAAATAAAATCGGGTGTGTTCGATATGAACAGTGATTGTCACAATCTTATTATCACAATTTCAACATTTTTACATTGTTTTTTTTTTAAATGAAATCAAATGCAGGTAATATAAAAATATAAATACCTAAACAAAACTCTTTGATTGAGTTAATGGCTTCAGGGATTGTCATATTTCTAGCAGTGAAGGGGCACTTCACTTCCAAAATTTCAGGCCTCACTTGCATTGCCTCTAGCACATAGTCATCTCTGCTGCTTGAAGTTGTGGGTTGCTGCCCGCCGAATGAGGCCATCAGGACTTGCGCCTAAAACACCATTCTCATGCAACCATACACCTAATTGTAAAAAAGTTAAACACAGTGCTTTATTTTATTGAAAGTACATATATACATGTACAAACAGCTAGTGTATTTAGTGATTTATGCAGTACTTGTATAAAAATTACCTCAACATAATCATCATATGAAAATGATACTGGTGTAGCATATTACCTGTGTCTTCAACAACTGCATCTCCATAAGAGCAATACTTTGCTTTGGCAACTGACTCATTGCTAGCTCCCCAAACAATAGCATCTTTTGTAGATAGGTCATACGAGGCAAGAATTTGTTTAAACAATGAGGGTGGGAACCTGAAAGAATGATTCATTACATGTACAAAATTTACTAAAGTAAAAAGTCATATGTATTACATACACATCAATACACGGGATGATCAACATTAAACATTTGAGTGTGCTGAGAGAAAAAAATATTTAATACATAATTTTTAACCTGTTTCGTCTGATGGCAGCTAGCACTTTTCCAAAGTTGGATGCAGTCAAACGGTTTTTCTAACCAATGCCCAGAGGTGGTTATTCCTCTGTCCTGCGGTCATCTGTGCAACGTAAAATTGATCATAATTTTATCAACTTTTCCACTTAATAAGATATTAATATACACATTATATATGTATTAATATTTTGATCAAATCAACTTCGAAACCTCACGTTATGTCATAAACAAAGTAAAATCAACCTGCTCTATTTTCTCTTTGGAGATTGCAAGATTTGTCTTCAGCCACTTTATCTTGTCTGTAGCTCCTGTGTAGCCTTCCCCAAGCAGCAAATCTTTAACAGTTGGAACATCGAGTGTTGGAGATGGAGGCTCTTTAGATACAATCCATAGCATAGCTAAAATGTGTAAAATCAAATAAATTAAAATAATTAGATACAACATTACTACACTTTACTATGCTAGGAAAATATTTCCAAAACATGCCAGATGTACATGTATGTTACTACAAGTAGTATGTTTTCATATATCTAATCATGTTTCTATATATGTATTAGTGCATGAAAATCTGAAAAAGAAAAAGAAAATTAACTTCAGAACAAAGAAACTTTTAAGTAAAACATTTTTTTTCTTAAAATAACATCAATAAGAAAATGCCAATATTTGAATATGTACCCAAAGCTGCACTAAAAGCCAATATTTTCATGAGTTTTAAGCAGCACATAAAAATTCCTCGTAACACTAATGTCAACGTCTTGGAGCTGAAAATCCTGCACTGCATGCGTCAGGCACATATATACAAATATTTTACCAACACAAACATTAATAAAATTTGAAGAAAATCACTCAAAATTTAAAAAAAAACCCTCAATTTTAAGCATAACTTTTAACCTGAAAATTGACCAAGAGCATTAAGCTTATTGCACAGGAAGGCTACATCTGTCTCATCTACAGGTCTTGTTGTTGCCCTAACAGAATATGATTAGCTAACAGAATATGATTAGTTAGAATAATATATCTCCTGAACACAAAGTTTAATCTAGGATAAGACAAGAAAAAATAATTTTTATGACAAGTTATTATCTGTAATAAAGATATTATTTACGGCTGGACATTTGAGGATTTGAGGATACAATAACCAGATTTATCAATGGCTACATGTACTGTACACAGTATACATGTACATTGTACATGTATTATGATATACAACTGCATGTAATGTCATGTGAAACAAATTTTGTGAAAACTAATAATTCCTGCTAATTCATTTTTTTTAAATTTAACATGACTTGATACATACCTGTAATTGGCTATATTTGGTGGTGGTGGAAATAGTTCTTCGATTGTAGTGGTCTGATTTGGTGGAGCTAGCTTTGGATGCTGAATCCAAGAAGCTCTCACGTCTGTTTTGCTAACATTCTTATATCTAAGTAAAATACAATCAAGATTATTACATATATTATTCAACTGAAAAGATGAACTAGACAAGGTGTGCATATATATTTTCTTTAATTAAAAACACTATACCCATATAAAAGAATAGACGCCTTGTGATGGCACTTGTCTTGGCCGTTCACACAGTCACATATACCGTCAACAACTGTGTTATTTTCTCCCAGCGTGATCTACATTGATTAATTAAATACTTTCAGACAAAATCTTACTACAATATTACTACTAATTTTATTAGAGTGGGAATGATTTAGGAATTAAGTCGTGAACTTACATTGACATGGTAACTCCGATCTCTCATACTCGCCTGGACTCTTCCCTGGACGTGATTTAGTTCGGGGTCAAAACAAAACTTCAAAACATGATCTGCTTTGACCGCCAGCTCTGATTTTTTGTTGAAGTTTTTTGTGCCGGACACATAGTTCAGCCAATATAGAATCGAAAAAGCCATTTACAAAACCACGTGTATTTGTTTATCTCCAACGGCTGAATTCTCGTGTTATGACGCGTTTCCGCTTTCCTGCCCTATTTAGAGATCAGAGTTACAGCGATAATAGTAGATACGGGTTTATGTTTCATTTGCGGTACCTCAAAATATTGCGGGTGTACCATTTGAAACATTAGACAATATCATATACATGTAGTCCGGGAGCATAGGCTCAGAAATAAATAAGTTCGGACTAGGTTCAGAAAAGGGTCTGAAACGGTAGTCTGAAACAGTGGTTTCAGACCAAGTGTTGTACAAGGATAGCTGAAGGAAAATTATACTTTATAAATCAGTTAGAATCATCGTGTTTGATTTAATTTGATGAACAGTGTTTAAGAGTTGATTTTATTCCAATCATTTAGAAACGAAGGAAACGTTTAGGGAAAATAAATGTCCGTGGTTTTAACCCACACTACACGTTACAGTTCTTAACAAGGTTCGCTTCTCAAGTTTTGGTAAGCCATCAATGGTCACATCAAGTCTGCATATTCTACATTATTTATAAGATATAATAGTATATTTATATTTGACAATACCAAATAAACTTTATTAAATAAAGTAAATAGAAAGAAAAATACATATTACAGTACCGATCAGACCCAACCTAACACCACAGTTAACCCCAACTAAACCCCGGGTTTACTCTCTGGGTTTACTTTGGGTTTACTTTTTGAAAAGGGGGGTCTACTCGGGGTTTACATTGGGTTTACTCGAGAATTGCTTTTGGAGTCAACTATACGCACTGAAGTGTGAAGCAGACCTGTATTTTATCTTATCATCCTACTGCCTGTAATCCCCGCCCCTTGTATATTCTGAATACACTTGTAGCGTCTGCTTTCAGGGTATTCTTCTGATCGGGGTTTACTATCTGTGTCCACTCTGGGTTTACTTGGGGTTTACTCTGGGTCCATTCTAGTAAATCCAGAGTAAACACAGAAAGTAAACCCAGGGTTTAGTTGGGGTTTACTTACTGTTAGGTTGGGTCTGATTGGTACTGTATGTAGTTGAAGTTTTCCTAGAGGAAAATGAGCATTTTTCATAATACAACAGTTTTAGAGTACAGTAACTATAGCTTCCTAATTTTCAGCGAAGACCTTACTTCCAGATAGTTTCATTTTATCAGACAAACCACGATACCAGCGCAGCGTATAAATAAAAATAAGAACCCAAATGTCTTTCCCTCGCAATATTTGCCTATTGAGCAAAACTATGTACATCACGTTATGCATTGTAATCAAAAGCATTCTTTGCGTTCATTTAAATTTTTTGTAGATAACTTTTGATGTTTTCTGTATGGTTATTTTAATATTATCAAATGTTTTTGCTGTAAGAAAGTCGTTATTTATTAACGTCGTAAACTTCCGCACTGCTTACTCATCTTCTAATAACCTGCTTTAAGGGGAAGATATCTCTTTCAGCAACGACAACTCTAGTTTATGGGAAGACCAAATAAAGTTGAAGACATGTAGAGAATATTAAAGTATCATTTAAGCTACATTAAAAATTATCCCGCATTTTCTCAGATTTCACAAAATTGTTTCCTTACCTTGAAATAATTGACTAAATATGCCAATATTTGTCATTAAAATATTTGAAAATTGTTTAGATAAATTTTTAAAAACAACATTAAGATATTAAAATGCAGAAATTATCTGGAAGTAAGGTCCTCACTGAAAATTAGGAAGTGAGTACCAACCAGGCACCGACGGTCATCAATTCAGGCAGCTGTACCTGTCATGCAGGATGTTTAATCAATGACAATCATTTGAATTTGAACAACACAGATTCGTTGTATAAAATAAATACCTGTATTATAGGGTTAAGAGGAATGAAAGCGTTTAAAATAGTTTTCAGTGCTTGAATATATAAATTTCATCGAAATTAGAATTTATCTTTGGTTTAAAATAGGAGATCTGTAAAACGTACATGTATCAGCAGCGCTCTCCTGAAACCACGCACTATACCGCCAGCAACTGCATTATTTATTGGTAGATGGCAGGCGCGTGGCATCAATGTGGGGAGGGGAGGGGGGCAACCCTCCCAATTTCTTGCAGCAGATATTTTTCATAAGTTTACTTATAAGATCAAAGTACTGAAGAACTGACGGGAGTTGATTTTATCAATTATTATTTATTTAACAATCAACGATATATTATTTTGCATGGCAAATGGTTTCCTATATGTATTTGAATGATGCACATATTTTAAAATATGAATTATTCTCCGACAAGAATTTTGCAAAAACCCCATTTGAATCATGTTGTGCAATATTCAAAGAATTAATTCCATCAAACTACGTATCAGTATAATCGATATTTAAAAAAAATAGTATGGATCCAAGCAATATATCTCGTTTAACAAGACGATAAGCAAGAGAGACTCCCTGCTTGTCTTAGATTTACGGATATATTGAACAGTGGCGTAGGAATACATACTATGTACATGTACGACTACAAAAATATCTAAATTGTTCGTACCATTTAAAAATTGACTATTTACAAGGCATCTATAAATAAGTGTCCTTGAAAAACAATGTTTGAGAATACATTACAACGAATTCATGGATTATTTTCAAGGACTAAATTTTATCAGCGGTGTAAGGTGTTAGGTCCAAACACTGTTTCACTTTCGGTTTGCCCGAGAAACTGCATAGGAGAGTTGATTTAAAATCAACTCCCAAAAAGTGAATAAACATGACGTAGCCCTCCTTTTTTCGGAGCATGTAAATAAATTGGGAATCTGTGAAGGTTTATTTAAGAAGGGAATTATGTTATGATTTATGGTATGCAGTACAGTAAAGTACACTAGTACTACAATACAATACCCCCCCCCCCCCCACCAACATAACCCATCTACCCACCCACACACAATGATTATGATTTTCTTGATTTGAGAAGTTATAATTTTCTTATTTTTCTTTCCAAATTTTTGGTTTGTTAAGTTTGTTATGAGTCCCCCCCCCCCCCTTCCCCCCTCCCAATCGACTTGCAAAAACCATGCACGGTATGTGACTGGATATGGTTCAATTAAATGCGCTCGTCAAATCTCCTGGGTTTTTTTTTGGGGGGGGGGTTGTTTTTTGGTTTTTGGGGGTTTTTTTGGTGGTATTTTAGTATAACAGCATCCTTTAATTACACAATTGTTTTTCTACATTGACAATTTATATCAATAACCGATTAAATAAGACCAAAAAAAATTTCATAACTCTTGTTACGAACAATAACTCCAGGTTATGAAAATCCCGAATACCGTATAAAAATTATTATGTTTCGATAGTTAAAACTAAGATTTTAAAGGATTTTTTTCACTTAATCAATTTGCATGTAAACGTTTAGCAAAATTTTAATCAACATTCTCATTTCTGTTTTTAAGCCCCTTATTAAATAAAATGGTTTCGGATCTTTGGTATTACTTGTATTTCAGGTGCCAACCTCCTTAGGTATAAAACAAACAAAAAGCTTAAATGAATAAATACAGTTTATTTTTAATGTTTATGTTCAATGTATATATCAATTGCTTTGTTTGTTTGTTTGTTTGTTTATAGAAAAAAAAATTAATATTCAATTAAGTTCATTTGAAATCTTAACCAAAACATATATAAGAATCTTTATATTATTGTATACCCTTCAGGCCTCAACAAACATTTTATACATCAGGTAAAACTCAAAGCACCCTATTATCTGAACAAAACAATAAAAAAAAACACACACTTTTGTGTAGAAAATAAATTATTCAAGATTTTGCAAACCACAGAAGCATTGTACACAACAAGCAGTATTTCTCTGTCTACGTTTTTCCATATATTTTTTTTTAATTTTAACTATACAACTGAAAATATTAAGCACTTTGCATTTCACATTTAAAAAAAAATATATTCACATTTTTACGTGTGTCAATATATAGGGTTTTATATATCTTTATCTCAAGTACGTTTAATTATTTAAATAGCTGATATTATTACACAATATACATGCCATGTATTTTCGGAAAAAAGGAATACAATATTAAATGAATATAAAGGAAAACTTAATTAATAAGAACCATGCATACATAGTAAATACATTCTTTTTTTAAAAATGGTTTCAAACATAACTAATTAGAGAATAGTTTATTTAACTAACACTTATGATAACGTCAGCCTCTCTGTTCTGACAACACGGGACACAACCTTTAAAAAAGGAAACAAAAACGTTTTGTAAATGTAAGGTAATACAAACAAAATCTTGTGTCTAATAGTTATTGCTGTCAGTCTAATATATCTGGTTTTTGTGCTATGTGTTGATTATTTCTATAATATGATTTTTAATGTGCATTTGATTCGGTACCTGAATTTTTAAACCGGTACGCTTACAATGTGTACGTCAGTTTCTGTTCATTGTACATGTATTTTATTCTGTTTAGTACCATAATTATCATTTATCAACAGGAGGCCAATGGGTAATTAATGCCACTTGAGTACAATAGCCCATACACAAACTTGTTGAGGAGTTTCATGTATGCATTAACTCAAGTTACATTCTGGAGTAGAACAATTTTAATAGTTTAATGACTTCCATCTCCCTGCCATTAAATCTTTTAAAAACTACTATGAAATCAACAATTTTAGCGAAAACTTAATGATCATAAGTGTCGATGATCTTATAATGAAAAGACACAATACTTTAATAGAAAATGGCTTTTTTCCATATCTTTTTAATTTCAATACTTGCATAACTCTTTTGATCATACAGCTATTCAATGATTAATTAATATCAACAAGCAAAGAAAGATAAATCTATTTTGAAGAACCAAGAGAAGATGACGCAATAAATTGTTACGACTATTTCTCCGAAACTCTTTCCAAATGCTTTCACAATATTATATCAATAACTGTGATACACATCTTCATTCTTTCTGTATTATAAATATAGGAATTTACAAATGTCTTTCATTGAAATTCTTGAAAAGACAAGTATATACCTCCTCCCCTTCCGACTTGTACCATTTGCCTTACTTGTAGGTGACATGAAATATTAACACAGATGTCAGCTTAATTGTTTTTTTCTAAATATGCAGTTTGCTTTTCTTTTTGGTCAAAATACGTTTAAAACATTTATACATTAACTAAATGACCATTTTGGCCACACACTGCACTAATAAATCCTACCCTATACACTATAGGTGTATTTTGCCCCGCCCTAGATTAAAATCCCTACATTGGGATACATGAAATTAATTTTTTTTTTATAAATGGCTAAACTTTCCTTCTTTTTATGCAGGTTACATGTACCAGCATGAGTAAAAAAGATGATAAGATGATAAAGAAGATGATAAACACTGTATAACAATACATGTATGTTACCGCCCTAGTGCAGAACCCCTACTTCGAGGGACATGAAATTTAATAGATTTTGGTACAGGAATAATTGGTTAAATAATTATGTTATCAGTTTTTCTTACAGTTGTGTGAGTAGAGAAGATTTATTAAACATTATATGCATTAACACCCTACGCCGCTCCACCCCCCCCCCCCCCCCCACCTCCCTCCCCTTAGGCCCTGAACACTGGGGAAATGAATTTCACAATTTAGGTAGTGGAATTTGTGGATATCGTAACAATCACTCGATCGTTTTTTTTAGTACCATTTGTTCACATAAAGAAGATTTTCTTAGATTTTATACATGTTCACTATATTGGCCCTACCCTAAGGCCTAAAACCCGACCCATGGCCATGTATTTCACAACTTTGTTTAAGGGCGTAATGGATTTCATAACCTGGCATTCATTTTTTTTCTCAAATGTGTGGGGGGTAGTGAAGGTTTTTGAAAGTCGGCTACTTGTTGCATATTTTGCCCGCCTGTGGCCTTGTAGTTTTCAAGATTAAATATATAAAAAAAAAATTAACGCGCTACGACGGACGAACAGAATCACTTAATTGAAAAATTGTTAAAAAATATGAACGGTTAGCCAAACAATTCATTTTTTTATGTTTTTCTTTTATTTACCTTAGATAACATTTTCCTGTATAATACATTTAGATATTGGCTGTACGATTGTTTCCAGTGTCATAAAAGTTTGATTGCAAAATTACACATCTATATTTATCTATACCTACCAGTACATCTGCTTCGATTCGTTGATGTCGGGTCTGTAAAAGAAAAAAAACTAATTATTTGTATTCAATAATTTGCATGATTTACGTTACATAGTTAATAGTAGATTGAGCAGTGAATAGTGCTGAAAATATACATGCACGATGTACATGTAGTGCAAAAGTGTATTTGTATAGAAATGTGAGGCATGTCAAGCATAATCATTTTGTTAAAACCTCTTATGCGAAAAATGTGGACAGGTTATTTTGAAATTCAAATCACAAAATGATTTCTATAAGTTTTATTTTGTCCCTGTTTATTTCGTATTTGATGAATGAAAGGTGTAGTGCTCAGGTAGTTTCAGCTAAGTTCTTTCAGTATTATTGAAATGTAAAGGCTAAGATATGATGACAGCTCCAACTGATCAAAAGTCCTTATTTTTTCCAATACTAGATAATATAGTTATTATACAACCAATACCAAACACTGACTTCAGTCTCATTAGAATTCTATCTTGTGGGTCACATACACCAACGCTATATTAACCTTAAAATCTATGTGAAGCCTTATTCAATACCCTATATACATATATAACTAAGTGTACTTGAGCAGTTAATGTTGAGTTCACTATACATCGCACACATACATCTTTGCCTTAGCCCGGACAACTGTGGTCAAACATTTACAAATAAACATGCATCTATTTTTGTGCTGTTTCACTAATTTCTGAATTAGAACTGATGAACTATTTAAATAATTTGACTATCAAATTGTCAAATAAATAGACATATAAGCAGTGTAAAATTGCCATCATTGGAAACTTGGTCACACAAATTTAACACATAAGATTAATTTGAATGTTTGGCATTTAAATGGACTAAGTGACAATGAACTTTCTCACTTGAATAATTCATTGAAAACTAATTTTCTTAATAAACTGGGATGAAAATTACTCTGAGAATCACCCTAAATACCGATAACAAAACAAGTCCTGTTGAATTAATAATATTGAGCATATCTTATTAGCTTGATGATTTATATCCTTCAAGTAAAACATTTCAACATGTTTTGTTTGATTAACAACAATTTACTAAACATAAATGTTACCAATATGCATCAATACTCTCTCTCTCTCTCTCTCTCTCTCTCTCTCTCTCTCTCTCTCTCTCTCTCTCTCTCTCTCACACACACACACACACACACACACACATTTTTATCTTTTGTTGGGAGTTGATTTTAATCAACTCTCCTATGCAGTTACTCAGACAAACCGAAAGTGAAACAGTGTTTGGACCTCAGCACAAATCACTGCTTCTGACAAGACTTAGTTCTTAAAAATAATCGATAATGTATGCTAAAGCATTGTTTTTCAAGGAAAATTATTTATAAATACCTTGAAAATATTCAGATTTAAATGGCACGAACAATTCAAATATGTTTTGTAGTCGTATGTATTCCTACGCCAGAGTTCAATATAGTCTCGTTCAACTCGACACTCGGCTGTCTCCGTAAATCCGTGTCAGTCGAGCGTTTGGTTGAAAGAGACTAGAGCTCAATATTGCTTTGATCCATACAATTTTCGAGAAATATTTCTATAACTGATACATAGTTTGATTGAATTAATTTTATCTTTAAATATATTTAACATGATTCATATGAGGGTTTCTCGACATTCTTGTCAAAAAAGTCCAAAAATTCATATCATAAATATGTGCGTAATTCAAATTAGAAACTACATGTACTGGTCATGCAAAATTACTTATCATTGGTTTTAAAATATATAAACATCGACAAAATCAACTCCCGTCAGTTCTTCAGTACTTTGATTATAAATGTATCTCTCCATCGTTCTAAAATAGTATCCATCTTTCTGTTTATCATTTGTACGAAAATCTGCATAAGCTTGTTGTCAACTACGTTCGCCTGACATTAACTTAGTCCGATACTAGTGTTTATTGCCAGGCGTACACCTCTTATTCAAACGCAATTTACAACGGACTTACTTAAGTTTCTTGGTATCCTACGTCTTTTAGTGAAACGAGCCCCAGTGGTTATAGCAATATGTTGAAGGTTAGTTTAAAAGAGTTTTTGTGGGTGTCTGTTAAAACATTTCAACTGAATAAAGTTAGAAATTGTGATTTTGAAAATTTTTATGAAATTATCAACAATAGATGTTGACGAGAAAATGCAAAATTTGTATTAGTATGTTACGAATTAAGTAATATTTTTTGAACCATTTATTTTTTCTTATTATTTTTTTAAATATTTGCCATTAGTAACATTTACTTGTAGCATGCATGTAAAAATTGATTATAGATTTGTTTTCAGCATCACATAACGTTAATAAATTATTGCAAACATACTTGTATCTTTTTTACCATCTTTTTTCGTTGAAGGTTGCTCTAAAAAAGGAAACTAAATTTAAAACATTTCAACTGAAAAAGTAAGAAATTGTAATTTTGCAAAATTTTATGAAATTATCAACAACAGATTTTGACGAGAAAATGCTAAATTTGTATTACTATGTTACGAATTGTTGTTTTTAGTATCACATAACTTTAATAGATTATTGCAAAAGTACTTGTTTCGTTTTCTTCTTTTTCATCTCCTTTCGTTGATTGCGGAACTGTAAAAGGAAACTAAATTTAGATTTTTGCATTTGATTCCTTGGACATAATTGTATGCCTCCCTTCGAAAAAAGGAGGGCATATTGCTTTGCTGCTGTCTGGCGGTCGGTCGGTCTGTCGGTCGGTCGGTCCATCAACAGTTTCCGTTCCTTTTCTTCGCAGAGGATGAACATAATGAAATAAAATTTAATATACATGTTTATTAACTAAAGTTAATATCTAGGTCAAGTTCGAAATTGGGTAAGATCGAGCAATTTTCGACAGAGCTATGGCCCTTGGGCGTAAAATGTAAACAGATAGCCATGCTATGACCTTAAATTGCTAGTATTACATAATGGTCACTATGATATGTATATGTACCTAGATACTGCGCACTGAATGGTGTTGATGATAATTAACAGAATGAACTCTGTGACTCTTGTAGCAATGCGTAGTATTCCTAAATGATGTTATGAAACCAGGTGCATAATACGGGCATAATAATATCCAAATTGAGAGTTTAATAACAAGTGACATATTTGGCGATTATGTGTCTGCCACGATAGCTCTGGTACTCTATATTGAGTCATCTATTGTGTATTCTATATATTAACCTTTGTAACCTTTTATGCCATGTATGAATGAACGTATTATGAGTAAGTGATGCCTCATACTAGGTGGGGGACTCCGATACCCAGGACTCGGAGACTCAAATCCTGCATCCAGACTCTCTGATTGGCAGTTTTGACGGTTTTGTTACTTTATTTAGGAATAAACTATTAATCTTAATTTTGAACACTAAATAATCACTCATGATCGTCGTAAATGGGCCGAACTAGTCAGAACTGTCCATCATAAGTAAAACCTTATATATACCCATGTGAAATGAGGTTGAGCAGACTCTTGATTTGGGCTGTTTTTAATTGTTGTAATTTAAGATCACGCTTAATAAAACCGCTTGAGAAAGAAATACTGTACTTGTGATCACTAAGTTTGAGCTGACCCTCAATTGGATCCGTAAGACAGAGAGCTTACAAGAAACATTCCAGTTATTTGCAGTTTCCGCTCATATTCTTCGCAGAGGATGAACATATTGAATAGAAATTTGGTATACAGGTTTATCATGATAATATCTAGGTCAAGTTTGATATTAGGTACGATCAAGAAATTTTCGACAGAGTTATGGTCCATGGACTTAGAAAAATTCCAGTTATTTGCAGTTTTACGTTTATTTTCTTTGTGGATGTTTCCAAGAGAGGGGGGCATAAGTGTTTCACATACTTTTGTATGCATGTTCGTTGTTCATTTGAATAAAGATATCTTTAATTTAGAATAATAAAAATTATAAACTATTCCCACTTCAACATCATATATTTTTTTCTTTATACTATTGACTATCTTTAGAAACGCGAGATTATCAATCACAATTTTAGAAAACGTTGTGTTCATATCACAAATAATAGTTGTCGTTTTTGTGTATAAATATTCTATTCACTTTTTTATTTCTCTTTTAGTGTACTGAATATATTAATAAAAGTTTCAAGTCTCTACCTCTAACACTTTATAATACATGTAGGTAGCGACATCAAGCAGTTTGTACAATACGGACAATAACGCTATAATTGTTTCAAGGTAGGGGTTGAAAAGTTATATTTTGAAATGTCTGGAGAAGTCCTAGTACATCCATGAAAAAGTTGTTCACTCCCATTCTAAACAAAGAGATCTATAAACTCATTAATGTACAGATTTTTAAATGACCTTGACAATTGACCTTTGTGTCATTTGGTTTGGCTAAGTAAGACACTTCCATTCAAAGTGGTCCGAAGTCTCTGACAAAGAATAAAAAAGTTGGAATTGATTTTATAGAAATTTTAATACTTTCAGGGGCAATAACTACTAGAAGGAGGCCTCAGATCCTTTCGATATGATAGATTGAAGAACCCTCTAAGCGTACTGAAGACATTGGTAAAAGTGTCAAGTCTCTCTCTCCTTTCGTTTTACAGGAGTAGCGATAACAAGGATTTTGTACAATAGGGGCAATAACTCTGTAATTATTAAAAAGTAGGAGCCAAGGTGCTATATTATACAAATATTGACTGGGGTTGAAGGAAACATCGATTATATTAGCCCCCGAGGGACGAAATATATCCCGACGCGAAGCGGAGGGCAATATTTTCGTCACAAGGGAGCTAATATAATCAATGTTGCCCGAAAACACGGTCAACATTTGTTTTGTTATATGAAGGAACAAACCAAAATTAAGAATTTCAAAGTAATTGAAAACAGATCCCCGTAATTTTCTCAGCTCAACAAAGAATTCACGAATTAACGAAAGTTCATTTCCAAAATATCCTCAGCATCAAACGGTCATTGGTGATATTCCGGCGACCGTAAGAATTAATATACAGATGTTCTACCTGATTTTACTTCACAGTAATTCGCAAATCCTGACATCCGTTATGATAGCTGCGCGTCCGTTGTTTACTTGTGTTGACTGACTGTCTATTATGACGGCACCTTGTTTTGGAGTCGCGAAATGTTATTTACGTCATCGTTTACAAATCAACAAATCAGAGGCGATTATTTGAAATAGAGGGAATGTTCTTTAGATATTATTCCTAGCCGGTCAATATAAAAAAAATTGACCGGTCAATATTTTTTGGACGAGCTAATATTACAATTATTTACTATTCGTCTATATAGAGTTATATAGTGAGAATATAGTACTGAATATAACAATTTAAAATATTTGAAGACGCCCTACTACATCCATATTTTTTTTATCTACTGCCCTTAACAAAAGATATAAAATGTCATTAAATATCAGATTTTCAAATGACCTTGACCTTTGACCTTTATATCATTTTGTTTGGCTAAGATAGACACTTCTATCCCATGTAGTCCGAAGTCTCTATGACAAATAATAAAAAAGTTGGAATTCATTTTATAGAAATTTTAATACTTTCAGGGGCAATAACTACTAGAAGGAGGCCTCAGATCCTTTCGATATGATAGATTGAAGAACCCTCTAAGCGTACTGAAGACATTGGTAAAAGTTTCAAGTCTCTATCTCTCTTTGTATTAGAGGAGTAGCGATAACAAGCTTTTCGTACACAAGGGCAATAACCTTGTAAGTTCTGGGTGTTATAAAGCAAAGGACATTTCGTAACATAAATTTTTATGCTCAAAAACACAAAGAAAAAAATTGTTTCAATATCTCTTGAAATAAAAAGCTGTCCCTGGAAAAAAGAGAAGAAAAATATCAAAAAACATAAGAAATACAAAAGGTCTTTAACCTGAATGGTTGAAAGACCTAATAAGATCATATGCAATATAAATAAGTAAATATCAAGTTGGTGTTCACGGATAAGTTCCAGTTCTCTTTATTTTAGCCCCCCCCCCCCCAGCACGTAATAAAACGATTAAAATACATGAGAGCATAATGGTACATTTTATCTCTCCGCTACTTACTAGTAATTGTATTTTATTTTTAAGGAGCTTATTTGTGAAAGAAGAAGAGTGTACCTCAATGCGCCAGAATGAATGCGCTTTATTCCTCAAACTATAAACCTTGAAAAATTTAATTGGCCATTTCCATTATAAACGATTGTCGTTTACCAGGCATGAATTCATTTCGTATGACTATTCATATTAGTACTTACTTGACTGATGAAAAAACTTAACTGAAAATTGTTGTCACTTATGTTTAAGAACTACAACTCAAATCAATGTATTGGCAGGCATTTCGCTCTATTGTACCAAGGCCCACCCAGTATTTTCATCTTTATTAAAAAACAACAAATGTCTACAAAGATTATTTTCCGTTGCAAAATTCTTTAAAGGAACAGCGATAATGCTTTTATTCTCATAACAGTAATGTGTACGAACTATGGAAACTGTTAAAAAGAATTCGTTTTTATCAATCTGTGTTCGAAAAACTATCAAAAGTTTGTGTATATTTTATGCAATTCATTGTGTAAGAAGGGGCACCAGAAAGTAGTTACAGCATATCATCCTTTTAGCAAGACATTTCTATTGATTAATCAAAACTTCAGCGTCAATCTTAGAATTATAGCGAGCGCGGAGCTTGCGATCAAAGCGATCTCTACCGGCAAGGCGCATGAGAATAGAAAATTTGGACTAGATGCACACCAGGCTTGGGGTAATGCTATATGTAATTGAAATGCATTCCAATGCATTACATATTTTCAAAGTAATGCTAGTAATGTGTTATGCCACAATTTGAGCATTACAAATAATGGTAATGTAATGTATTAATTCCAAAAATCTAGCGTAATGCTGGCATTACCTGGCATTACTTTGCATAACTATGCTTTTCTATGCATGTTCATTTGTAAAATTGTAATGATTTGAATAACTGAAATTGTATTTGATTAAATATTGTTTTAAAGAAGAAATATAATTCTTATAATGAAATATTTTAGTTGTAAGATTAAGCATAAAAAATTAAAAATGCATTCTAAATTGTCAATAAAACTATATCAACATAATTTCATAATGTTTTAAGAGTGCTGTTATTAAGAATTTCAAATCATTTGAAAAATGTACTCCAACTAGTTGAACATTAAATGAATTCTTTACTGTGAAGAATGTGTCAACAACACACAGTGCCCCAAGGACGAACTAAGTATCAAAACAATCTATTGCTAAATAACCCAATCAGCACCCTTCTATTGCTTGTCTTCTATTAAAATGGAGAACAGACTTACACCCTTCAAAGCAAAAATGAATGCACTAAAAAGAAGCATAGTCCAACCATGACTTTTTGAAGCTTAAAAATGACTTCCAGTATTATAACCCATTTGAAAATAATTTTACTGTTTATTTGAATTTTACAAAAACTCTTTATTAAGCTTTTAAATTACTTTTTCTAAAACTTATTGACTTTTCACAAAGTTTTTGTAATGGTAATGCAATACTTTACTCATGTACTGGTGATGCAATGCAATTGAAGTAAAGGTAATGGTAATTTAATGCCCTAATTCATGTAGTAAAGGTAATGTAATGCATTACTTTACAATGTAATTCGCCCAAAGACTGATGCAAATTGATTTAACGGATTTTTTGGCGTCAGTTACTCGGACCAGTAATGCAATGTTTTTATCGGACCAGCAGTTCCCTGTAAATATGGTTTCCCATTTCACACTCTCACGAGAACAAGATAAAAGACTTATGTACATGCATTGTAAATATACTGCTGACACAAAGTAATGCCATTCCATAAGACTAATTTAAAGGAGTTATCGTCCTATTGAGTGACGTCACAATGGATTTCTTACACATTGATCCGACGGAATTTTTCGGGGTCAGTAAATTTCGACCCACAATGCAATTCATCAAAGGCGTTCGATCTCACTAGACTGGATGCCTTCTCGCGAGAATCAAAGTAAAACTTTCGAGAAACATATAAATTGTGTAATTTCAGGAACATCATGTACTTTAAGTAAACAAAACCGTATATTTCACGTAGTTTTTTCCGGGTATTTTCAGAGACAGACGGCACTTGACCGACGTGAACTTTGACGTCACAATAAGGGGAAATATTACTCAAATTAGTTATTGTAAATTTGCTGAAATATAAATACCAAAATCTTCTAAAAATCTTACAGGGCTAACGAATGGGGACATTTCATCAGAGATAGGAAACAGTTGTAACTTGTTCTAATTTAGATGAATGCTCACATTTGTTTTATTCACAATATTCACGGTAATTTCCAGGAACGTGTTTTTAAGAGGGGCGTGGCAGCATCATTCAAAACATCTTCCCAGGCAAAGAGAAAAAAAATCTCAAAATCAGGAAAATTCTAATTCGGGTGAGGAATGGGGAGAACATAGTATGCCTTTTGCTCTTTAGCTGCTCAATGGTATCTTTATTTTGATTTCCACTTATGACATCCTTCGGGGTAGGGGGAGGGGCAAATCCATTTTCCTTATATGATCAGCAAGTGTTTTTTATACGTAAAAAAAAAATATTAAACGGGAGAGGAGGGAGTCTATGATAAGTCATTTTTTTTATATGTAAGTTTCACAAAAAATGTATTGAATACTAGGTCCCTAGAAGGGGAGCAAAGTTTCTCATAAAAATAAAGAGAGAAAATGTTTAAAACTCTCTTCTTGAGAACTACAATGCCTCAATGTATAATGTTACTCTGCAAGCATCCTTAAATATTAAAATGTAAACTTAAATTGTATAAAGCTGTTACCATCGGACTAATACTGCAGCCCCAAGAGGGGAGTCAAAGCTTAACATAGAAATATGGATTGGAAATGTTTAAACCTTTTCTTCTTGAGAATTACACTGTTACAGTTTGTGATATTACTATGCAAGGATCCCCGAATCGTGTAGATTCTTACTTGTAAAAATCAACCATAAACCATTAACCAATACTAGGGTTCTAAAAAGGCGTTCAAAGTTAAAAATGGAAAAAAGAGTATGCCACAAAATGGAATGTTACAGGGAACTGTTGCTCAGGGGAGCAACAGGGCCCATGGGCCTCTTTTTTAAAAACCATAGATACGCGGCAGATCCATTTACCTGATATGATCAGCAAGTGTTTTTTATACGTAAATTTAAAAAAAATTATTAAACGGGAGAGGAGGGAATCTATGATAAATCATTTTTTTATATGTAAGTTTAACAAAAAATGTCTGCTGGAAGAAGAGAGGAAGTAAAACGAATGCACATTAGTTAAAATCTTAATTATTCAACAACATCGTATCTAAGATAAATTCTATTCATAAATATATAAAATATGTTTTAAATTATGAAAAATGAAAATTTACTGGGAAAAATAAATTCGGTATGTTTATTTTATTTTGCATTCAAATTCATTTTCGTTTCGTTGCTAAGTTTATTTTTATTGATTTATCATAATTCATTGTTTAATCACATGCTGCGCTCGCACGGTAAAACATATTAAGCAAGATACATAGCTTGGTTTGAGTCATGTTTTTGTTCACATGAGTCTATTACATTCGACTTAAGATTTTTAAACTTGGTATTCCCTATTCAGCATAGCTGCATTTAAAATATAAATAACGAACTAAGCATGACCTCAGCTTTGTGAACAAACATACAGTAGCACTGTGCGCAAAGTTCTGTATCTTGCTTATAACTCGAAGCTTGATTCTCAGGTTCGTAAATAGTAATTTGTAAACAATGAAAACAAAAGAAAATTTTGCTAAAACAAAGAAAAAACAATTTATTTTTTACCATATATATTCTTATATATTTCTAGCAGCGAGAATAATCTCCGTATAGATTGACATTGCTGAGCTGTGAGCATCTTAATAAAACATGTTGCATTAATCAACCATTACGAAGAGATCGTACCGAATTACATGTACCAACATACTGAATAGCATTTTATAATTTGTTGATAGTGCATCAGATGTTGCGCAGGTACACGTAAACAATCAGCTGTCTGATTTACCGGTCTACACGAAAAAAAATTAAATTTTAAAATAAAGACGATGACTCTTCTCAAGTTAAAATAAAAAAAAAAAACTTAACATGCTAAACTAAAATCAAAACAAGCTAAAAACCACCGTCACAAATGAAAATGTCAGCGTATTGAAATATTTAACCTCAATTTACTTCACATAAATGTTTCAAATATTCCCTTCGAACGTAAATTGTTGCACAACAAGCAAATTTATCTCCGTTCAACGTGGCTGCTTTTTACAAAACTGGTCCTCTAAATTGCTTTTCGATTTTTAAAATATCGAGCCCGAAATTAAACTGTTTGACACCATTCTCTCTGTCTTAATATCATTTTCGTTAACTACTCAAATTTGAAACAGATTATATTTTCCTTCCCATAAGGATGATTCATGCTAAATTATGTTGCATTTGTCTCAGTAGTTTTTGAGAAGTGATTTTTAAAATTGCACTCTCCTACAGTTTCAAGGTGTTCTTTGTTTTGAATAGAGATCGGTCTCATTTCTGCAATTTATATTTGCCTTCCAAAAAGGATGCTTTGTGCCAAATTTGATTGAAATGCCAATGTTCATAAAAAAGCTTGTATATACAGTTAAGAAGTTATACTGTAAAAATCGTGAACCCCGCGCAAAAACTGGGGCCCAAGGCAGGGTTTAAAGTTTAACTTTAATAAATTGGGGAAATGTTTTTGAAATCTTCTTCTCAAGAAACAGTCCACCAGAAAAGCCAATATTTATCCACAAATTTGTGTATATTATATTAATTGTAAATTGTAAAAATTGTGACGCCCGAAAAAAGGTAAGGGCTCCATGCGAGGTTCAAAGTTTAACATATATAGGCACATTTTTAAAATCTTCTCACCTACTTCATTACATCGGTTTTGGATATTACGATCCAAACATCTTTGGCTATTGTAAATTCTAAG
Source organism: Magallana gigas (assembly GCF_963853765.1). Taxonomy (NCBI): domain Eukaryota; kingdom Metazoa; phylum Mollusca; class Bivalvia; order Ostreida; family Ostreidae; genus Magallana; species Magallana gigas. The sequence goes on along the minus strand of NC_088861.1, from coordinate 37,233,447 downwards.
AAAGCATCCTAAAATAGTGTAGACTCTAAATTATAAAAGTTAGAACCCTTGATTGAATACTAGGTCCCTAGAAGGGGAGCAAAGTTTCTCATAAAAATATAGAGAGAAAATGTTTAAAACTCTCTTCTTGAGAACTACAATGCCTCAATGTATAATGTTACTCTGCAAGCATCCTTAAATATTAAAATGTAAACTTAAATTGTATAAAGCTGTTACCATCGGACTAATACTGCAGCCCCAAGAGGGGAGTCAAAGCTTAACATAGAAATATGGATTGGAAAGGTTTAAACCTTTTCTTCTTGAGAATTACACTGTTACAGTTTGTGATATTACTATGCAAGGATCCCCGAATCGTGTAGATTCTTACTTGTAAAAATCAACCATAAACCATTAACCAATACTAGGGTTCTAAAAAGGCGTTCAAAGTTTAAAATGGAAAAAAGAGTATGCCACAAAATGGAATGTTACAGGGAACTGTTGCTCAGGGGAGCAACAGGGCCAATGGGCCTCTTTTTTAAAAACCATAGATACGCAGCAGATACATTTACCTTGGATCAGATACCTGTGCTTAAAATATTACAATTAATATAGAAAATGGAACAATTCAATACGCGAATTCAGTTTTGATGGAGAGAACTTTCCAGAATAGCATGTCAAGGAACTCGGGTTGACTAATTAACAACCACATTTTGAGATGCGACACATTTAATTATTAAGTGTGTCATATCTCAAAATTTTGTTATTATACCAACTTGCCTGTTTTAAATTTAAAGAAATGTGAATTGTTTTTTCCCGAATCAGTTGCAACAAAAAGAATTGAAGCCACATACACCTACGATGTATCATCCATTTCAGTTAAGATTTATCTACTTTTTTCTACCGAGGGGTCATATGGCACAATATCCTTTAAACACATTTATAAAGCCATTGTTGCTCAGGTGAGCGAGGTGGCCCCATGGTCCTCCTGTTTGCTATTACGGCACAAATATTTACTATGTTTCAATCGCAAACAAAATGCTCTGAGAGAATTGCCGTGGTTCACTAAAATTTAACTATTGCACAAAATAAATACAGAAATTTGAGAGGGTAGATTTTATGAACATGCACGGAAAATAACAAACTTGTAATTTAAACAACTGACTGATTTAAACGTTTGTTAATCTGTCTTAACACATTTTTACTAAGTGATACATTTAACAATTTCATTTTGACCACTTAAATTATGAGTAAAAATCATTTTAAAACCAAATTTGCATCTGATGTTTATCATACTGGTACTGTACCAGTTATCGGCTAAGACCAGTTATCGGCTAAACTGAAGGTTCGGGTTTATAGCACGCGAATATCCGAGATTTTTTAATTCAGTCGTCTGTTTCGAATAAAGAAAAGTATGTTTGCTTGAAAACTTTCCTTAATATGTTTTAAACATAAGCTTTAACGATCCTATTGTTTACCGCTGACTTACATCTTTGCACTTTCAGCTGTGGGGGAAGTGACGTAATAAGTTAAAAATAGAATATGACCTCTTTGTGATACGTAATTATATCCCTTCTTTGATTTGACATATAATATCAATATATATAACATTTATGAATAAAAGGAACTCGCTAAATTCCGAGAGATTCATTGCGCAGTTGAATGCCTGATTGTATAATTATGCATTGATTAGCGTGCGATTGTGTATGTTACCGTATATAATAAAAGAATAATGTTTTGAGTTTTTTTTATGTATAATAACCCCTAAGACCTATAGGCTGACCCCGCAAGGGACATAATTCAATCAACACTTTGCAGAATATAAAATCAACATGTACAAGGATTTTACTCTGTTATTATCACAAAGCCGATAACTGGTACAGTAAATCATAAAACCTCGGCAAATTCGGGGCGTGCTAAAAAGCACAGAAACAATATGTTTTGGGTTCTAAATGATGATATAATCTAACCGATGGATAAATAAGGAGTTCACTATTTAAAGTATTAAAAGTTTTATTCCAATATATCAAGAAATAAGGAAACACGAAAAGAAAACGTTAAATTATAGCCGATAACTGGTACAGTGCCAGTAGTCTTTTATAAATGCAACCTAAAGCGGAATTTGATATCACGACACTAATTCGCTACCTGAAGAGGAATTCTTCATTCATGGTAACTTTGCACTCATTTTGATTGGAAAAATACATGTTTATAAACTGATTTATATTTACCATCCTCTCCGCTTTTTTCCACTGTTGTTTCCACTATAAAAGAAAAATGAATTTAGATTTTTGCAGACAAATTTACATTTATTTTCCAAGCAGGGTATTTATATACATTTAAGAATAAATGTTTATAATTAAATAATTAGTTTGTCCCTAATACCTTGCAGATGACGATAAATTACATAAATTGTTTTTTACAGTTTTGCCTATACCTTTCTGTCCTTGATCCATAACTTGAAAATTATTCGTCATAAGGAATTGCTAATGCAGCAAGATTGAAAAAAATTCATACTTTGAACGTTTATACATGTATGCAAGCATGTTTGATCATGCGAATACATGTGTAAGGGTATATTTTATTTAGAATGATAACATTTATAAACGATCTCCACTTGTAATATACAGCAATTACTTTTCTTTACACTATTGACCATCTTTAGTGAGATTATTCGTCACAATTTTAGGAAACGTTGTATTCATATCCCAGAAAATAGTTGTCTTTATTGTTTTAGATATTTTATTCACTTTTTTTTATTTATAAGAAAACTTAACATTTTTTTTATTTAAAATACAAATACGAGGGTCAATCAAAAATTACGAAGACTTTTGTCATAGCTATGTTACTTAACGTCATATCATTACTAAATTTGGTAGACATAATTTAGCAATAGTTTCAAACAATTTGCAAGAAAAAATTAATAAATTCCTTTATTTCTTAGAATTATTTAGAATCTTCACCTGCAAAAATGAGGTCACGGCGCACGGTCAAAATTTGTGTTATGTCAACAATAAACCATATAATGTTGAAAGTAATACCTCTATAAATTGGGCTTAAAACCAAATATTGAAACCTCAAATTAAGTTTTGTCTTGGTATTCTATGTTCCACATAATGACGGGATATACTGTTTCGTCGAACAGATATTAGTAACTAAAGACATATAGTCCTCTTTAGAATTGACTAAAAACATCGACGTCACCGGACGTCACGGCGCAACGAGAAGTACACACAAAATGGATTTAACTCAGAAAAAAGCCGATACAAGCTGTGAAAATGCTCAATGGTTAAAAAAATAAGTCAACAATTATTTGAAAGTTTGTGTTTAACTGTAATAAATTTTGTGGGGGTGGTGGTAATTGTATTTTGAACATAAAACAGTCCGAACGAGAGTAGAATATCTGTAAATATCTGTAAATATTTGTTAAAAAAAAGTAACGTCAACCGACCTTCAGGGTTATTACGGGCCGCCGGAAGGCGGTCCGTTATTTGATACACATTTAAATATTGTTACTGCGTTTCTGCGGGATAGTTCTTTTTTTAATAGAATTAATACTATGCCTTTTTTATGAATTAAAAGTAAATTTGCATGTAGAAATATGTTTATGCCTTTTAGAAAATATCACATATTTTTTGTTTCACTCGTAAATGAAAAGTAAGGCATACTTAGTAGATTGTCGTATTTGGCGCGTTTTTATCGAGACTATAATCTATTCGGAAAATTTCGGAGTTTTTCATTCTTTTCAAAACAATGCATTAGGATCGGTATGCGGGACATACTAAAAGACCCGAAATCCTAAGGACCTGAATTTCATTAAACTTTATATAAATGATATATTTGAATTTCTATGTGCCGTGTTAAATAACATGACTTTGCGTGTGTATTTATTATATTTCAATGTAATGTGTGGTAGAAAATATCATGAAATGACATTATATCAATTATTTACGCAAGAATATGACAGAAATGAAAATTTGAATTGACTGGAAAATTTGAACTAATCAATTTTTATTTTATTATGAGGTCCCTTGAAATCATATATTAAACTAATGCATTAAGTTTTCATTCAATAGAATGCAACAACAAAAAAACCAAAATGGTTTGAAATACATAATCTCCAAAAGAAAAATGATGAGTTGAACTTTGTATTAGAGTAATGTACAAATCAATGTGTTCTCCATTACTTCATACTATGGCAATGATAATACAATTTTCGTTAGAAATGCTTACAGAAACGAAATCGACTCCTTATGATAATAGTAAAATGTTAAACTTCAAAACAGGTTGCTGGAAGTATATTAAAATTTACCATAAAAATTAGTACAACCAACTCTTATTTTCTTCTTTGCGTCAATATGATATCTTGTCCTTACTGTAAACTAAGAGATACACGGTTAGAAAATGAAAAACTTAAAGAACTAACTTATGATTCGCGAACAAAAGTGTGCAAATAATACATTTAGTGGTTCAGTGCCATTTTGAATTGTAAGGAGAAAGGCACAGGAGAATAAACATGATATAAAGATGGGGTATATCTGTAAACTGTGCGTGTTTAATCTTGACGTCATGTTTTGAACGTTACCGTGCGCCGTGGTGACAAAACATGTTGTTTTTAAAAAGGGGTAACAAAAATACCGTTTCATCAAATGGACTAAAACTTCGCATATTAATAACATAAGTGTTAATGCACAGATTAATTTGTTAAGTATGACTTCAAGAAAGATATATGATAGACAGCCACACTGTCTTCGTATTTTTTGATTGACCCTCGTAAATGTAACAAAAACTGGCTTAGAAAGAGGCTAGAAAAAGTATGATTATATTAAAGCACCATGTCTCTTGTGCACACGTGTCATTTGCTGTATCTTAGTGTCATTTGCTGTATCTTTGTTACCACACAATTTTACAATGTTTCAAGCACAGACAAATTGTTCATATACAATGTTCTCTTATGATGAGGAGTTTTAATTCCAAGATAATCATCTTGGTCTATTTATATTGAGCGGTAGAGACTATTGCGCTGGACAAAATTTGATGGACTTGCAGAACATGGAGTTTTTTTTTATTCAGATATTGTTTACAGATCTAATAACAACATTTTTTCACATTTCATAGTTTACACACTCTTTTATCAGTCGTGTTAAATGGAATAATACTGAGAATTTTATTTTCATAGATTAAAGTGTCCTTATATTTCCATGTTTTTTTGTGGGGTTTAAGACATTAAGAGGATGCGGGTAAGTAAAATGCCTGAATTACATGTAGGATAGATAAGCAACAGAAAGATATAAGTATCAATAAATCCAATAACTTTGTTCAAATAATTTCAAAATAAGTATTTTTCATTTAACATTGATTTCAATAATTGAAAAAGAACAATTAATACTGGTGTATTCCTTTCAAAATTGTAAAATATTGTCTAATACAAATTCATTACATTTAATTTTATTAAATAGGTCTGTACTCACAGATTTTGTCATTGGCAAATTAAAGTTAAATTGCTCTCAATTAACATATGTGTATCCCAACGATTGAACGTTTAAGGAAAATAGTACAAGTCCGTTATTTTTTGCCAAAGTAAATCCGGACTCAAGTCAAATATTTGGACCAAGGTCCGCTTCACAAAGGGTAGAGGTAACTTTTGGCGTAAACATAAAACGATTTATAATTCTCTTGCTGAGAATGTTGGTGCTCGTCGTAATTTAAATTGTACAATTTGTCATGTAAATTAGATTTTTTGTATTGAAAAGGCCTGTGCTCAAAGATTTTGTCATTGTCAAATTAAGGTTAAATTGCACTCAACACAATTTAGGAGTGATGACCTACTGTACATTAAGAATATCAATTTGTATCCCAACGATTGAACGTTTAAGGAAAATAATACATGTTCGTAAATTGTTGGCCAAAGTCACATATACATGCAGCATTAAAATAGAGCAACTTGTGACTGATATGGCTTAGGTACGAAAGCCGAGAAGGATCATTCGAGATTCGAGATTCGAAATACGAGATTCGAAATACGAGATTCGAGATTCGAAATTCGAGATTCAATATCTAAATTAACCAATCAAATCAAGGATCTGAAAATATATATCCTAGCGACATCAAACTATTCTAAATAAAAATCATACGTACATGCTCTTATATACAAATAAATGCTATGTTCACTTCTCCCTACCTAACTAAATGGTTATTTGTATTTACTTTTACACAGAATATCTAAGTAGACTATAAATAATGCAGTGTGCTTCGCGGATCTAAGTGATTTTGTTTGCCCTGGTGCATTTCCACCTGATGCGTTTGAACCCTAAGGTATTTCACCACCAGTAATAGTTTAAAACCCGGGTTTATTCACACCTTTTGTGTAAAAATGCGGTTATGGTAGAGAACTTCATAAGCGTAGCTAATTTTTTCTGTAGGGGGTCCTAGGCCAATTTTTAAAAAATTTACTATGTAAATTTAATAAGCTCCAATTTTCCCGAGGAGGGATTCCAGATCCCCTGACCCCCTCCTTTCTAGATCCCCGCATGAAGATTAGTACATGTATCTAAATAATCTAAGTATAAATATTCTGTCCTGTTTCACTAATAAATATAAGCATTACTTATCGTTTTTATGTATGCATACAGTGATACACTAGTACTATGATTATAAACAAATCATTGAGATAATATCACATCATACGGAATTATTGATAAATACATTTTTTTCCCTTTTCCTCAGTAAACAGCTTATTATGAGTCTTACTTTTGGAATTGTTTTCAATATAGAAGGATACCCACTCTCTACAATTAAAGGTAGGGATGATAGGGTGCCAATTTGTTCACATTGCCGATTTCCTGTGCAGAGAACAGTAAATCCCTTAATTTGATTGTGCATGAATATTTCAAAATTAATTGTTGTACATATATTTTGTTATAATTCATTCATTGATATATCAACAAGAAAGAATAAAAGCATATGTTTCACAGCCAAGTTAAGTTTCTCTGTAGTTTCCTACCCCCCTACCCCCCACCGCACCAAAATTGACAATAATTACATATAAGTCATACAAATGTTTACTTTTTTTGTAAGTAAATCTCTAAAGATGTAAATAAGCACTGCAAACAAAGATGTGTGTATTTAATATACTACTACATTACACTTAGCCAGATAAAATGTAATCAGGATGAAGCTACAAGGGGTGAGTGGTGCAAATTTACCAATTTGTCGCCATACACACAGAACACCAAATAAAGAAACTGTGAGTGGTGTGTGGAATGCATAAAAGATGGCGGAAACTTATCTCGAATTATCAGTGCAAAAACCCACAAATAGGCTGTTATTTGTTACATATCCTGCAAAAACATTGATAAAAAATGTTATCGTCCCATAACATAGCCGATTAAGTTAATGTGTACATATGGTCAACGTACATGTAATTCTAATATACAAGAAGGCGGACGTATCAGGCGGGGATCCAGACAATTAAATTTCAAAAATGATCGGTTGAATTACATTAAATGCTTTGAAAATTGTTTTAAACTATCGCACGGGTCAAAATGCGTGATAGAAGCTATGTACAGCGTAATTGGAAACTTTAATTTTATATCAATATGTAGTATTACCTATTATATCAAATGAGAGTATAGCACAACTGCCACAAGCAATACATGTCCTTTACCGGTACCACCTCCCTCCCCATAAAAAAATGAAACAATTGTCGTTTTATTTGCTAAAATGTGTGTGGTTCAAGATCTTTCTAAAGGACATACCCGATTAGAATTGAAAAAAAAGAGTCGTACGTTTAAACTAATTTTGTCAAAACTTTTAGATTCATTTGGTTATATTTTGGTCCATTTGGGTAAATATATGCACCAGCGCAGCTCTAATTTATATATAATTAGGCCATAAATTCAAAATATTTTCAAAAATTAATAGCTTTTAATCCAGTGGATGAAAGAAAAGGAAAGCAAGTCGAACTCGATGAGTGCTAATACCTGTGTTGAATGAATGGTACAGTAGGATATGCGCAAAAAAGTCCCGTCTACTCTTTCCTACCCTATAATTATTGGAATATTAAATCCGATTATAAGAGTCAAATTAAAAATCAAGTACGGATATGTACCTGTTTATCAAAAGTAAAACTACTCATAATTTATCTACAGTGCATCGTTATGGAGCTACACAGAAATTTTTATATTCATTTGCCGAGCCAAATAAAAAAACCCTGGAAAACGAAGAGAAAACAAAGTGGGGACAGAATAACTGACAAATTAATTAGGACTATAAAGCCGCCGCCCCCCCCCCCCCTCTTGAAATGAATATACTGAAAACAGATTATTGGCGTACAACATCCGCACACAATTTAAAGAAAATTTCATGGTTTTTTTCATCATTTTCGCTAGCTAATGTAAGACATCACAAATACCCCAAGCCCCCTCACGGAAAAGGAAATGCTAGGTGATGAGAGAGAGAGAGAGAGAGAGAGAGAGAGAGAGAGAGAGAAAGAGAGAGAGAGAGGGAGTCGATGTAAATCACAGGTGCGCTAACACCGTTAAAATTAAAGCTTGCTAGTTGGTCTGCCCTACCCTAGCTACCTCCTCTCTTTTTTCGTTTTAGAGGCTTAATTATTGTCTATATATGCTTGTAACAAATCAAACCAATTTCAAATTCTAAATCAAACTGAATTTGACACTACAAAACTCTCTCTGTGTCTGTCTGTCTGTCTGTCTGTCTGCCTGTCTCTCTCTCTCTCTCTCTCTCTCTCTCTCTCTCTCTCTCTCATCGACAATGGCATTGCCATACCCTACAATACACTATTCTTATCTGGATTTTTGTCTTTGAGGTTGTAAATCATTATATCTTTTATTGTTTAAAACTTTATAAAACCTATATTTTGACATGTCGATTATTTTTTTGAGTTCCGTTTCATTGCTAAAACATTTAGATTAAACAGATCTTTCTTTGCGAGCCGATTTTTACACAGTTGGGGCGAATACACTTCGGGTTAAAATTGTTCGGGGGGAAATACATACAGGCCAAACAAAACCACTTAGATTCGCAAAGCCAACAGTGTTATTTCTAATTTAATTGTTTATACTGTGTGGGGTCAATTCATCAATTTAAATGTTAATTTAACCATTTAATAACCACTATATAAGAGCTATTAAGACATTTATTTGTAGGAAAGAGCATGTACGAATGATCTTTGTTTAGAACAGTTTGATGTTGCTAGGATACAGGTTTCAGATCCATGATTTGATTGGTTAATTTAGATATTGAATCTCGAATTTCGAATCTCGAATCTCGTATTTCGAATCTCGTATTTCAAATCTCGAATCTCGAATGATCCTTCTCGGCTTTCGTACTTAGGGGACTAAAAGGCGTACGCCCGGCGTAACCTTACATCTGGCGTAAATCCGGACTTAAGGCAGATATTTGGACCAATGTCCGCATCACTAATAGGCGTAACTTTGAGCCCAACCTGAGTCAAGCCAGAAATCTACGCAGAGCCAAGGATAATCGTAGGTTTTAGCGTAAACATAAGAAGATTGCTAATTCTCTTGCTGCGAATTTCGGTGCTCACCGTAATATAAATTGTACAATTTGTCATGTAAATTTGTTTATTTTAACATGAAATAAAGAAAATAGGAAGAGAGGTGGTATCAATTCTCGCTTTGAGACTTTCTTACCATGCTTTATGCACATTCGTTATATTTGCACTTGCCGTATACATGCTATAACGATATATTTAGACACAAACAATCGATAGTTTTCATTCGATTATTTGGATTCAATAATTTGAATGATTTATATTACATAGTTTATACTAGTAGTAGATTGAGCAGTAAATAATGCTGAAAATATACATGCACGATGTACATGTAGTGCAAAGGTGTATTTGTATAGAAATGTGAGACATGTCAAGCATAATCATTTTAGATGCGCCAAAAATGTGGACAGGTTATTTTGAAATTTAAATCACAAACTGATTTCTATGAGTTTTTATTTTGTCCCTGTTTATTTCGTATTTGATGAGTAAAAGGTGTAGTGCTCAGGTAGTTTCCGCTAAGTTCTTTCAGTTTTGTTAAAATGTAATGGCTAAGATATGATGAAAGCTCCAACTGTGTTTAAGACTGATCAAAAGTCTTTATTTTTCTCCAAAACTAGATAAAATAGTTATTATACAACCAATGCGAAACACTGACTTTAGTTTCATTAGAATTTTTCCGTGCGTCACATGTACCTACGCTATATTAACCTTAAAATCTATGTGAAGCCTTATTCAATACCTTAAATATACATATATCACTATGTGTACTTGAACAGTTATGTTGAGTTCACCATACATCGGACACATACATCTTTACCTTAGCCCGGACAACTGTGGTTAAACATTTACAAATAAACTTGCATCTACTTTTGTGCTGTTTCACTATTTTCTGAATTTGAACTGATGAACTATTTAAATAATTTGACTATCACATTGTCAAAGAAATAGTAGTATTTACATAATTTGACTATCACATTGTCAAAGAAATAGTAGTATATAAGCAGCGCAAAATTGCCATCATTGGAAATTTGGTTACACAAATTTAACAAAGAAGAATAATTTGAATACTGTAGATTCCTTATTTTACGCGAGTACTGAATTCCGCGATTCAACGATTTACCATCAAATCGCGATAACATAAAATCGCGAATGCCGAAATTTTATCTTACTTTCATGTTGTTTACATGTGTCCCAAAATTAAAAGCGAGATTTGAAAATTCGCGAGACGGGCTTATCGCGATTTTACGCGGATATTAATTCCTCACGTTTAATCAGGAATTTACAGTATGTGGCATTTAAATGGACTAAGTGAAAATGAACTTTCTCACTTGAAAAAGTCCTTGACAACTAATTTCCTTAACAAACTGAATGAAAATTCCTCTGAGAATCACCCTAATTACCGATAACAAAAGGACTTAAGTTTATAGCAATATGTTGAATGTTAGTTTAAAAACGTTTTTGTGTGCGTCTGTTAAAACACTTCAATTGAACCATTTATTTTTCCTTATCCTTTTTTTAAATATTTGTAATTAGTAACATTAACTTTAAGCATGCATGTAAATATTGAATATACATTTGTTTTCAGTATCACATAACTTTAATAAGTTATTGCAAACACACTTGTTTATAAACTTATCAATCTGTACCTTTATTTTCCTCAATGTTCTTTAATGGCTGCACTGTAAAAGAAAACTAAATTTAGCTTTTTGCATTTGATTCCTAAGATATATTTTTATGCCCCCCTTTGAAAAAGGGAGGGCATATTGCTTTGCTGCTGTCTGTTGGCCTGTCTGTCGGTCGGTCCAACAACAGTTTCCATTCATTTTCTTCGCAGAGGATGAACATAATGGAATGGAATTTAATATACAGGTTTATCATGATAATATCTAGGTCAAGTTTGATATTAGGTACGATCAAGAAATTTTCGACAGAGTTATGGCCCTCTGACTTAGAAAAATTCCAGTTATTTGCAGTTTACGTTTACATTGTGGATGTTTGAACGGGAGGGGGGCATAAGTGTTTTACATACTTTTGTATGCATGCCTGTTTGTTGTTCATTTAAATCAGGATATCTGTTATTTGGAATAATAGAAATTATAAACTATTCCCACTTGTACATCATTTATTTTTTTCTTTACACTATTGAATATCTTTGAAAACACGAGATTACCCATTACAATTTTAGAAAACGTTGTATTCATATCAGAAAAAGTAGTTGTCGTTATTGTGTATAAATATTCTATTCACTTTAATTTTTAGCTCACCTGAACAGAAGATTCAATTTAGTTTTTCTGTGCACTTGTTGTCCGTCGTTCGTTCTTCCGTCTGTAAACTTTTTCACAATTTTACATGCTCTCTAAAAACCACCGGACTAAATTAAACCAACCCAGTTCAAAGCGTCCTTATGTAAGGGGATTCTAAATTGTTAAACAAGAGGCCAAATCTGCCACATCACTCACCTGGGCAACTTTAGCATTATATGGGCGTTCAAAGGCCCCTCGGTAGATTAACCAAAACTGAATATCCGAGTTTTACACTTATTTTTGCATAAACTTAATCTTTGAAATGTTTATCTTTATAGATTATCATTTTTACCGAACACTAGTAGACTTATTGTTCTCAAACAATTAGAGGTCTTTTCACCTCACTATTTCTTTATGTTTTGTTTCAATATAATGATAATAAAACTTTTTCTCAGTGTTACTTTATAAAAAAAGGAAAAAAATTAAATGTGCAATTTTTTTGTCCTTGAAATTTGTTGACTGATAAAGGTCAACATTTCAATTTAAAGTGGTGTGATGTCCCTACAATGCAAGGTTCAAATCTTGTATGTGGATCTACTTTTGTGCTGGTTCACTAATTTCTGAATTAGAGCTGATGAAAAATCTAAATATAAGCAGCGTAAAATTGCCATCATTGTAAACTTGGATACAAAAATGTAATACATAAGAATAATTTGAACGTTTGGCAATTAAAGGGACATGGTCACGATTGTGGTCAAATTTTATTTTTCTGTTTTTATTATTTGCAATGCTTTAGGAATGCATTTCTAATGATCAAATAAAATTCGGGTGACAGTCGTTGAGTTTTAAGCAAGATACAGGGCTCACAATTCTTCGTCATGTAAACAAGGCTCGTGTCCTGTTTTTGTTTACATAGGTTCAATATACCAGTAAAAAATCTTTTTAAAGCTGGTTTGTCTATCTTATTATTCATTTTAAGCATAAAAAAACAGTTCCTAACAATTAACACATTCATTTTAGGTCTAAAACTGGAATTTTCACTTCAACATTCAAAATGTAAACAAACGCTTTGTTTACATTGCGAAGAACTGTAAGCTCTGTAACTCGCTTATGACTCATCAAATGACACTCAAATTTTGGTTGCCTATTAAAAATGCCTTACTGAAGCATTGTAAACATTAAAATCGAAAAAATAATTTTTGACCGAAATCGTGGCCATGCCCTTTTAAATGAACTAAGTGAAAATGAACTTTCTCACTTGAATAATTCCTTGAAAACTAATTTCGTTAACAAACTGGGATGAAATTTACTCTGAGAATCACCCAAAATACCGATAACAAAAACAGGTTCTGTTCAATTAATAATGTTGAACATATCTTATTAGCTCGATGATTTATATACTTCAAGTAAAACATTACAAAATGTTTTGTTGTGTGATTTTGTCACTGAACAGGTTTCATTTTTAACAACAATTTACTTAACATAATTGTTACCAATATGCATCAATACTCTCTCTCTCTCTCTCTCTCTCTCTCACCACACACAAACTAGATGACAAATTTCTATCTTTCTTTATAAATGTATCCCTCCATCTTTCTAACATAGTATCCATATTTCTGTTTATCATTTGTACGAGCAGCTGCATAAGCTCGTTGTCAAGTGCGTAAGTCTGAGATTAGTTACCTCTTAGTGAAACGTAATTTACAACGGACTAAAATTTCAGCTTTCGTCGTATCCTAAGCCTTTTAGTGAAACGGGCCATAGTGGTTATAGCAATATGTTGAAGATTAGTTTAAAAACGTATTTGTGTGTGTCTGTTAAAACATTCAACTGAATATAGCTAGAAATTGTGATTTTGCAAACTTTTATGAAATCATCAACAATAGATTTTGAGAAAAAGCTAAATTTGTATTAGTATGTTACGAATTAAGTAATACTTTTTGTGCCATTTATTTTTACTTATCTTTTTTAGCTGACCTGAGCCAAAGGCTCAAGTGAGCTTTTCTTGTCACAATGTGTCCGTTGTCTGTCGTTGTCGTCGTCGTCGTCGTTGTTAACTTTTCACATTTTCATCTTCTTCTCAAGAACCACTGGGCAGATTTCAACCAAATTTGGCACAAAGCACTACTAGGTGAAGGGATTCAAGTTTGTTCAAATGAAGTGCCACGCCCTTTTTAAAGGGGAGATAATTGAGAATTATTAAAAATTTGTTGGTATTTTTCAAAAATCTTCTCAAAAACTATTCAGCTGGAAAAGCTTAAACTTGTGTGGAGGCATTATCAGGTAGTGTAGATTCACGTTTGTTCAAATCATGGTCCCCGGGGGTAGGGAGGGGCCACAAGAGGGGGATCAAGTTTTACATAGGAATATATAGAGAAAATCTTTAAAAATCTTCTCCTCAAAAACTATTTGGCAAGAAAAGCTCAAATTAAAATGGGAGCATCCTCAGGTAGTGTAGATTCAAGTTTGTTCAAATCATGGTTCCCGGGGGTAGGGTGGGGCCACAATTGGGGGATCAAGTTGTACATAGGAATATATGGAGAAAATCTTTAAAAATCTTCTTCTCAAAAAATATTAGGCCACAAAAGCTCAAATTTAAATGGAAGCATCCTCAGGAAGTGTATATTCAAAATTGTTCAAATCATGGTCCCCGGGAGTAGGGTGGGGCCACAATTGGGGGATCAAGTTTTACATAGTAATATATAGAGAAAATGTTTAAAAATCTTCTTCTCAAAAACTATTAGGCCAGGAAAGCTCAACTTTGAGTGGAAGCATTCCTAAGGTAGTGTAGATTCAAGTTTGTTTAAATCATGGTCCCCAGGGGGAAGGGTGGGGCCGCAATAGGGGGATCGTGTTTTAAATAGGAACATATAGAGAAAATCTTTAAAAATCCTCTTCTCAAAAACTATTTAGCCAGAAAAGCTCAAATTAAAATTGAAGCATCCTCAGGTAGTGTAGATTTAAGTCTGTTCAAATCATGATCCCCGGGGGTAGGGTGGGGCCACAATTGGGGGATCCATTTTTACATAGGAATATATATAGAGAAAATCTTTTAAAATCTTATTCTCAAAATCTATTTGGCCAGATAAGCTCAAATTAAAATGGAAGCATCCTCAAGTAGTGTAGATTCACGTTTCTTCAAACCATAGTCCCCGGGGGTAGGGTGGGGCCACAATTGAGGGATCAATTTTTACATAAGAGTATATAGAGACCATCTTTTAAAAAATTTCTTTTAATAACTTTTTGGCCAAGAAATCTCAAATTGGCGAGTAACCATCCTAAGAATATATAGAGAAAATCTTTAAAAATATTCTGGGAAAGTTTTTGGTCCAAAACTCAGTACTTAGTGTGAAAGCACAGGTTATGAGATTAAAGGTAGATTTAAGTTTGATGAAACCATGATTCCATAGAGAATAGTGGGGCCACGAAATGGGGGGGGGGGGGGGGTATATGGGAATAGAGAAAAATCTTAGAGGTACAACAACAAAAGGGGCTTGGTATTTACCAAAAAATAAGAGGTGGATAAAAATTGGCAGATTTTCTATTTTTTTAAAGCAAGATCTACTGTACTCAGTTGTCAAGATATTTTGATACTGTAATGCTAATTTGATCAGAACTAAGGCAATGGTTGCTCAGGTGATTGATGTGGCCCCTGGGCCTCTTGTTTAAAATATTTGCCATACGTTATATTTACTTTTAGCATGCATGTAAATATTAATTATACATTTGTTTTCAGTATCACACGACTTTCATAAATTATTGCAAAAATACTTGTTTTTAAACTTATCAATCTTTACCTTCACTTCTATCTCGGGCGTCTAATGGCAGCCCTGTAAAAAGAAACTAAATTTAGATATTTGCATTTATTTTTTATGCCCCCCCCCCTTCAAAGAAGGGAGGGCATATTGCTTTCCTGTCGGTCGGTCAGTCGGTCCACCAACAGTTTCCGTTTATTTTCTTCGCAGAGGATGAAGATATTTGAATGAAATTTGGTTTACCGTTTTATCATGATCATATCTAAGTCATGTTCGATATTGGATATGATCGAGCATTTTTCGACAGAGTTATGGCCCTTGAACTTAGAAAAATGCCAGTTATCTGCAGTGTCCACTCATTTTCATCGCAGAGGATGAATATATTGAAAAAAAAATGACATACAGGTTTATCATGATAATATCTAGGTCAAGTTCGATATTGGGTACGATCAAGAAATTTTCGACAGAGTTATGGCCCTTGAACTTAGTAAAATTCAAGTTATTTGCAGTTTACTTTTATTTTTGTTGTGGATGTTCCAAGGGAAGGGGGCATAAGTGTTTTACATACTTTTTTATGCATGTATGTTTGTTCTTCATTTGAATAAGGATATCTGTTATTTAGAATAATAGAAATTATAAACTATTCCCACTTGTACATCATTTATTTTTTCTTTACACTATTGGCTAATTTTAGAAAACGTTTTCATATCACAAAAAAGTTGTCGTTATTAATCCCCTACCGGTTTCACCGGAGGGGACTATATCTTTCCTCTGCGTCCGTCAGTCCGTCTGTCCGTCCGTCCGTCTGTCTGTCCGTCCGTCCGTCCGTCCGTCTGTCTGTCCCACTTCAGTTTTCCACACTTTTTTTCTTTATGCATTTAAGGAATAATATGAAACTTGCTGAACAGCTTCAAAATGTCAAACTACAGATCAAGTTTACACTTTTGTAGCGTCTGATTGACATATTTTCGAGAAACATAATTTTTTATATTCCAATTTTGTAATGTTCGGGTTCGTTATCGGGTTCGGTGTGTATTGAATAAACGAGGCCAGTATGTAGT
The DNA here is from genome assembly GCF_963853765.1 of Magallana gigas. Taxonomy (NCBI): domain Eukaryota; kingdom Metazoa; phylum Mollusca; class Bivalvia; order Ostreida; family Ostreidae; genus Magallana; species Magallana gigas. The sequence goes on along the minus strand of NC_088861.1, from coordinate 37,216,874 downwards.
CAGTAATAATATCGTGCGTTACTTGTACCATTCCTTTTCCTGAACCATTTCTTTTATCATTTCTAACAAACAAATAAATTCTGTAAAATAGTGTCAAGCATTGTGTTGTAAATTTAATCGGCATGGTTTTTTTGTATTATTATTACAATCGGGTTCGTTGTCGGGTTGGGCTGTTTAACTGTTTGGTTTGATTCGGGGTACAGAAGACGGTAAGAAATGATATTCTGCATAACAGTGCATTGTTTTCACAAATTTTTACCAGCGGGTTCGTTGTCGGGTTGGGCTGTTTAACTGTTTGGTTTGATTCGGGGTACAGAAGACGGTAAGAAATGATATTCTGCATAACAGTGCATTGTTTTCACAAATTTTTACCAGCGAATACAGAATAGACTTGGCGAAATTACAGGAGATGAAATAAAGAGTATTATTTTACCTATTTTGTATTTAATTTCTATATCAACTTTATAGTTTTAATTTCCTCTGTTCTTTTATCTCTGATTAAAGCATGCCATCTCGTTTACAATAGCTCTGAAATAGTTGTGTGCTTGGGAGCTTTCATAGGATAATACAAACCGGTAGGGGACGTGTATTGCTTATGCAATACTCGCAGAATGCTTGTTGTGTATAAATATTCTATTCACTTTAATTTTAGCTCCTTGAACTTTGACCTTTAGTCATATTGCCTGATAAAGGTCAACATTTCAATTTAAGGTGGTTTGATGGCCCTACGATGTTGAATGTTGCATGTGTTTTAAACAAACTTAGGAAACTTTTAGGGGCGATAACTGCTAGAAGAGGACCTCGGGAGTTTTGTTTGTTTGTTTTTTGTTTTTTTGGTTAAACTTTCTGTGCTAATTCTGCACTTTTCTTGGTCATGAGACTCCATTCTAAACACAACTATTGATTTTACTAATTAGGTATCTCATAAAAATATAAAAAAAAAACAGGAAAGTAAGTTAGTCCTTACATTATCTAGTAAAGCATTTATCACTTATTTGTGAAAATAAGTGGTTGATATTGACCATGTTCACAGATCGAATGCAGATTAAATGAGTGACAACACACAACAAAACTTTCTTGGTGCTTCTAATAGTTCACTGGATACATCTTTAACATAATTGTTATATTTTTTTTACTTTCTGTACGCATAATAAACAAAATGCCACGAAATTATTTTAACCCAATCTTCCTCTACAACGACGTAACGAAATGAAAGTTGAAATCATATACAATTAACGTTATCAATGGTTGCACCGTCGCAAATACATCAACAGATCCTGTTGTCAAGAAAACATTTCCCTTCCAGCAAAATATCCTCAAATTCGTAGCCGTACTTACTTCATGTATTTTAGTCAGCTGAAGTGATCACAGACCGCCTGTTGTTGTTGATTTTTCGCAGTTTCCGGTAAAATAAAACAACGTTTCTGATTGGGTCATGCAAGTCTGTATGAGACCAACCAAAAAGCTGGGTAACCAACCCCGCATTAATATGCTTGTTATGTCAAGAGTTTGTAAGAAGCTATACAGATCAGAAACCCTTGACTTGGAAAGATGGTGTTTATAGAAGCTACTCATGAGGGTCTAACATGTAAAACAGGTGTGAAACTCATATGACAGGCGTAATCTTTTGTGGTGAACGGGGTATCATCAAATATTACCGTCCGGTTAAATGAAGCAATATTAGTAGTAAAAGCGTGTTTTGTGGTAAAAACTGACCGTCCGGATCCGGAACGCGGAATTCCGGATAATTGAGACATAATAACAATCATAATGATAATCATTAAAATTCATTTCATTCTCATTTGTTCCCAAATAAAATCGTCTGTATATTGAAACGTCCGGTTATCTGAGGCACCACAGTGGGTGGGCGGGTGGGTGTATGTGTGTGTGTGTGTGCGCGCGCGTGCACGCGTGCGCGAGTGTGTGTGGGTGGGTGGGTGTGTATAAATAATTAAAATAGGAAAAGAAAATGAACAGTTCCAAAGTTTCCACTCCCTAGCGCTTTCTGGATTTACATCCTTCTTCAGGTGAATGTACATAAGTTATGTAGAAACTTTGGAACTGTTTATTTTCTTTTTTGATTCTAAATATATATATATTAGAATTGATTATATATGAATTTATTATAAATCAAAGTAAGTTTTTTACATATGGCAAACAAAAAAAAAGTTTCTTCTTAACTTCTTTGTAATCGTTTGTTTTTTAAATTTTTAATTAAAATTGATATCTTTAAAATTGATAGTCTATCACAATACCGCTACAGATAGTATTCATTTGAATTCTTTATTGATTTTTTAAATGTACAAAATTGAATATGAACAAGTGTTACGACGCAAAAACGAGACTCCTACTGAATTTAATTTGGTAAAAAAAAAATTATCATTTGATCAATACCTGAGGATCCGGTTCTGGTGGTGGGATGTTGATGTTTGTTTTCATCTCCTGAATGTTCTGAAAAAAATGACAGAAATTATATAAGGGACAGTTTGAAACATCAAAATTAGAGGTAGTAAGTCAAGATATTAGCGAACTTATTGATTAACACGTGAAAAATTAACCAGTTTATTTAAACCGAGTGAAGTGCGCAGTGAGTAGGTAATCACCCGACAAACTACCCAAAGTATGGCAACCGTCGACCAGACAAAGGACAGAAACAAAAGAAGTCACGATAGTATGCAGGACAGTGAAGGAGAAACGGAATGTACACGTAAGTCCTTTGAATATATATATTTATAAAAGTTACTGAAAACACGTGTGTTTGTTTCGAATTAAGTGGGCGTGTCAATATTACATATCGATTGGCTGTTTACGGGTGAATAGGGTGAATTATTCCGTGCTTCGCATGACTTGTACACATATAAAGTAGAATTCGGTTTTGTTTAAGTTATTCGAAGTTCGATGCCACTTTGCAATAGACTATCCCTACCCACCCCTCCCAAATGATTACATTGCATTTCTGTCAGTTTTTTGTTTCTACATGATTTTTTCTTCTTTTGTAGAATGAGTATGCTTCTACTTGTTGATGAAAGTAAAGAGACTGAGAGACGTTTACTTTGTACTATATTATACATAATGCGATTATTAAAGTTTGTTGCATCGCGCATGCAAGCTTATCCAATAAATTATGTGTTTGTGTTTTATTTTATAAATAATTTATGTTTGGTTGAACTGGTGAATAAGAACAAAAGTTGAAAAATACGAACTCAAAGATGTTATGCAAGGCATATCAAACATACAAAGCACACTTGCGAATCTCATGATAAATTTTGAGTCTCACAGAAATGAACTTGCAAACATTAAGCAGGACATATACGGTAAACACGGAGTTGAAGAACGATTACAATTAGAACAGTCGCAAGCCGATGATACGATTGGGCATTTCACAGATTTGGAATCAAAACGTGAAAAAACGACACGTGAAATTGGTATTCTGAAAGATCTCGTCATTAAACTCGAACAACCAAATTATTGACCTGAAAACTAAAAGCATGGAATATAATGCGATTATAACAGGACTAGATGAAAACCAGAATGAAAACCTTCCACTTCTAGTTCAAAATTTGTTTTATGCACGATCTAGAAATACAAGAATCGGAAGTCAACAATGTTGGAATCATCAAACTTTACAAACAAGGAGATCCAAAGACAATTAGAAAGATTCCAAGACCAGTATTTATTCAATTGGCAAATTTACACCAAAAAGAAAAAATCATGACAAGAATTCCGAAGTGAAAAGAAAAAAAATCGCCAGTGAGAATTTCCAATTACTTTCCAGAAGAAATGAGAGAACGCAGAAAGCGCCTGTACGATCTCCAACACAGCTTTAACGAGAAACAAATCACAACGGTGATCAAAGGTGACAAACTTGTGTTCCCGAGTAACGGATCCGTATACCGTGAAAAGGTCAACAGACCGTAAGCCTATGAATTACTCGATGCCTCGAGCGACAACATCGAAACGAAAGTATTCGAAGGAAAACATACAGAGGATAACGGAAACCGGTTCTCATTATATGCAGCTGAAGTTAGCTTGGTAAATCAAGTAAACCAAGCCTTGAAAAAAATACTCCGACTACCCCGAGTAAGTAGCGCGACCCACAATGTATACGCATACATCTTCACTAATTCAGAAGGAGTGACGCATGAGGGCAGTGATGATGATGGAGAACATGGTGCTGGCCGGGCGTTGTTGCGAGAGATGAAAGACAATAATATTAAAAATTGCGTCGTTGTCGTCTCCAGGTGGTTCCATAGTAAAATTGGCCCCCGCCGATTCCGTCATATACTAGAAACCGGTTTGAGTGCTACCGCGAAAATGGCGGAAAAGTGAATGCTGTCGGGACAGTGATGTAAAAACAACAAACACAACTTATGCATTATAAGGTTGTAAATATATATTTCTCATCCATATTGAGATACCGTATTATTTTGCATTGAACTCCTTTACTTTTTGTCGGAATTATCCGATTCAACCGGAATAGGTTTAACGTTTTATTCAGCGACTGTCAACATCCGGTAAATATACGGTTACATGTGATGTAAGTAATTTACCTCTTATTCTCCCTTACCAATTGTTATTTAGTGGGAATTTTGATATCTTGACAAGACGATTGAGTCGGTTTCTTTACCTTGACCTTTTATGAAATATAAATACCCAAAAGTTATGAAATAGAAAATTGATATTCAACGGGTAATTTTGTTGTCTACCATTGTTGATAAATTATCTTTTGTGTAAATTTATATGATCATAGAGAATAATTTCTTTGTAAACTAAGGAAAAGCTGACTACTTTTATCAAATGCTACTTTATCCATTTATTATTATTATTATTATTTTTTAAACAATGGGCCATAATGTACAGGGTATTACCTAACACCTATGATCTCCTAATACCAGAATTTTTTGTCTCTCCTTATCATTCTATTGTTAATTGATACCGAATTCATAACTTTCCCTCTCTACCCCAAACAGTTCAACATTCCATGACCCCGTTTCTATTGTTTATGATGATTGCAAAGAAAACAACACAAAATCAGAAGTTCGACGATGGATAATTATAATATAAATTATCTAAAAATACTAAGTGTTAACTGCCAGGGCCTCGGCGACAAAAGTAAAAGAAAAGATGTTTTTAACTACCTTCATAATAAAAAATAAAACATTTTTTTCTGCAAGATACACATTTTGTACGAGAGGACGAGAAAATGATACAAACACAATGGGGTTTTGAAGCTTACTTTAGTTCCTATAGATCTAATGCACGTGGAGTGGCAATTTTTTTTAAAAACAATTTTGAATTTAAAGTTAATGATGCATTTTCAGTCTAATGTTAGATGTAACTATAGAAAATAAACGATACTTGCTAGTAAATATATATGGACCAAATGAAGACAATCCACAATTTTATAATTTTATAAAGATATAGGAAAAAAATTGAAACAGTATCAAATGAACTGAATACCTGAAACAGTTTCAATATGGTAATGGATAAGAACTTAGATACTATGAATTATAAAAACTTGAATAATCCCAAAAGCTCGGTCTGAATTAATTAATCAAATGGACTCCCTAAATTTGAGTGATATATTCAGATGTGCAAATCACAATTAAAACGATTTACCTGGAGGAAAAAAAATCCAATTAAACAAGCAAGACTAGACTTTTTTCTTATATCATGTGAATTATCTCCCTTTGTACAAACTATTGCATATGAAAATAGTTACCGTACAGACCATAGCCGAGTTGTGTTACATATACAAACTACAGACTTTGTAGAGGGCAGAGGTTATTGGAAGTTTAACAACTCTCTTCTCTCTGATAAAGAATATATACAAACAATAAAGACACTGATAATTGATATAAAAAGACAATATGCTGATCTTGTCTATAACATTAATGAAATTCAAAATATCAGACTCAGAAATAGTATTTCAAATATTTGACAGCCTTTTTTTCGATACATTATTAATGGAACTAAGGGGGAAATCTATCTCTTTTAGCACATACAAAAAAAGAAAATTAAAAGAAGAAGAAAAAAAACTGGAAGATGAGGTTAAAAAGTCAGAAAATTTTTTAGATGAGTCGAGCAAACAAATATTGGCTGATAAGCAGATAGAATTTGAAAACTTGAGAGCACAGAAACTTAAAGGAAACTATATCATCGATCAGATCAAGGGCACAGTGGATTGAAGAATCAAAATATTTTTGTAATCTAGAATCGCGCAACTTTATCAATAAACAAATATCAAAGCTAGAAATTGAAAATGGTCAAATTATACAATCACAAGAAGAAATTTTAAATAAAACAAAGTTGTTTGGATAGGTAGCAAAAAATTCTCAAAAAATGTTTATCACCACACAAGATGGAAATTTAATTGGGAAGAAACAACGTTCGATTTACTTGGAATAAAGTTTTCTGTTAACTTAGATGACATGATGGATCTAAATTATAGCAACAAGATGGAACAAATAGTAAATTTAATAAAACAGTGGAAAAATAGAAAGCTTACCCCTCTTGGAAAACTATCAATCATTAAAACCCTTTTTATTCCAAAGATGAATCATTAGATACTAACTTTACCAAATCCCCCAACCCACTATATAAAAAATTTTGAGATCAAAATGTATGAATTTTTATTTTTGTGGGATGGTAAACTAAATTTAAAAAGCTGCAGTTATACAAGATTATAAAGATGGCGGTCTAAAGATGATAGATTATTCAGATTTTATAATTGCTCTCAAGTCTAGTTGGACAAGACGACTAATATTATCCACGGATTCAAAATGAAAGAAATTATTTGAATCTGAATCAAATGTTACTATACCAGAACTTATAAATTTTGGAATACACTTTGTCAAAATTCTAAAAGATAGAACAAGAAATAAATTCTGGAAGGGTGTCCTTCAAAGTTGGATACTGGTTTATAAAGCAAATATTTCAAAACAATGTAAAAACATATCAAATGACCACTTATGGTATAATCCAGATTTAACAATTGATAAAGAAACACTCTTTTTTTAAATTGTTTTGATAATGGGATAATATACATTAGTGACATATGTAATGCAGATGGTAGTTACCTTCCTTTTCACGATTTTAACACTTTTTACAATACAAAATTAAATTTTCTTCAATATTCAGGTCTTATTTCAGCAATCAGAAGTTATCAATGGAAGGATGGCAGATATATAAGATATGATTATAATCTAAGTTACCCAAATACAGTAATAATTTTTATGAACTCAAACAAGGGCTGTAAGGAAATGTATAATGCACTTATCTCAAAAAAGAAAGAGTTGCCCACATCTGAAAAAAAATGGGAAGAAAAGGGATACTGCTTAACAAGAAAAGAATGGAACCTTATTTATAATTTGCCATTTAAATGTACTCAAGAAACCAGGTTACAATGGCTTCAAACCCAGTTTCTTCACAGAACTTCTGCAACAAATAAATACTTATGTAATTGCAATTTAATCAATTTTGCTTCATCCCCTTTTGTGGACAGTTAACAGAAACAATAGACCGTTTATTTTCTGAATGCTACCTCATAAAAGAACTTTGGGACAAAATTAAACACTGGCTTGATGATTTACAGTTTAACGTGAATTTTGATAATAAATCTATTCTGTTTGGTAAAAATTTGAACAGTGATATACATCACTTTGAAAATCTATTAATCTTGATAGTAAAACAATATATATGCCTGTAAATTTAGTTTCTCTGAGCAATTAAACGTAGAGGCACTGAAACATACCATTATTAACAGACTTTATGTTGAAAATATATTCTTCTAAAAAACTGCAAATACCAAGAGTATAATAACTATTGGTCAAACATCTTCCAACAGCTAGAATCATAGATAATTGCTTTCATCTGCTTTCTATTTTTGTACCTTTCCTCTACCACCTGCTTTATTTTTTCTCTCTATTTTTTCCTCCCCCCCCCCCCCATGGGTGATTTAATCAAAATCATATGCTGGTAAATCCTGATTTATGGAAACACTCTTTATTATATATGCATGTGTATTATGTTTGTGTCTATGCCAATGTACATGTCATACATGCATGTATTTAAGTCTGCAAAAGAATACAAGAGCAAGATTAATTTATAGTAAGACAGTGAATTTCCTTTTTAAACTTATAGATAAATCACCCAATTTCTACCCCTCTCTCATCCTCTTGCCCCCATTAGATACCCCCCAAAATAACAACTTTCATGACAATACTTAAATTATATTGCTGATAGTGTACATTTATGTATATACATCTGTATACTCATATTATATTAATGTATTAACAAAATTTATTATACCAGTAAGTGTTATATGTATTATATCACTTGTATCTGTTCTTTCTTTTGTGAAAGTTGTATTTAAATAAAAAAAAGATTAAAAAAAATATTGCATTTGAGAATATTGTGAAATATGTACAAAACTACTATTCTTTAGAGAAACTAATGTTGGAAAATAGATTTTACCAAAAAAAATGTTCAAGATGGGCATGCCTCTTTGATGTGGCATAATATGTTGTAAGAACTTATCATGTATAATTTTAATATTTACTTACCCAACTTGTATGAGTGGTGTGGTGTGAGTGGTATTGAAAATGAATAAAAATAAAATTAAATTTCAAAAAAAAAAAAATACCTCTGTTTCTTCTTTTGAACGAAACTAATAAAATGACACCAAAAATGATGATGGGAATAGCAATCCCACCCGCAATGGCACATGCATAAATGATGGTTTCATAGTTGACTGTTGATTCATAGTTGGAATGACCTGGACAAGAAGGATCCATAACGTAGCATTGGTATTTTGTGTTGATATCTTGACATGCAGGATCTAAATAACAAAAAAATCAAAATGTTAAATTTCAAGATTACATCCAATTTCCCTGATTACAATCTACAAGTAGTTAGAAGATGCAATAAGTTGATAAACTAAGTTTATCGAGTGTTAACTATAGATTACGAACACCAAACTGTAGTCAACAATAGTTTTCATCTTTAAAAGCATATTTAACGGTTATAAACTAAATTTACGAATGCTACTATAAATCTATCTCTCTTGATGAAAGGTTGAAAATATGTTGCTGATAAATATGAATTCACGTCTCTGTAAACTATAATTTTTATTCGGTAAGTACAATTGTTAACTAGATGCTGTCATTAGACAGTAATACCCGCACCATGAGTTTGCCCCTGAATAACTCTGTTTTGTACCAGTTTAATTAAAAATAAAGGCTATATGCAAGCTCCGGTAATACAATTAAAATTTATAATTTTCATAACTGAAGGATGAGATTCCTTCCCATAAGATAATACACATCGTGACATGAGCAGCTTTTTTTGTGCAATTTGGGGTAGAACTGTTTGCAGTGAATTTTCAGTTTATCACCAATCTTAACATTTTATGTCATAGAAAGTATAATGGTCTACATAATTATTACAAACAAAATTAAAAATCAAATTATGTCCCCTCCCAGTGGCGGTTGCCGGTTTTAGATTTGCTTCTGCCTACATGAACATCATCGTGTGCACAGATTTAGAGAAGGGGTGGGAGTGAGGGGGTCCAGACCCCTCCCCCCCCTACCCATGAAAATTCATTTATATCAATTGTAAAATTACCAAAAATACACCTTGGACCCCAATGCTCTTACAGACATGTAAACGCTCAAACCCATTGCGCTTCAATGTTAGGTAACATTCTTTGGGGGGGGGGGGGGTAAATATTTAATCAATATTTAATATACTTTATTGTTTATCTCAATAGAAAGTATACATGTACATCACAATATGCAGGTGTCCTGCACCACCTTAAAGCTGTTATTTACCTAATAAAATAGTGCAAGTGGATTTGAAGAATAGGTCATAAAAATACATGCATGTTACAAATGAATGATCTTTGTCATAAGTTACGTACACAACACATGTCTGCATGTCTCATTAGCGGGTACTAGTTTTACCCAGCTCTTCAATAAGATGGGTTCACGTGTATACATACATGGGTGTTGCTAAAACGCGGAACGGAAAACGGAACGGAAAGCGGAACGGAAGGGAAAACGGAAAATCTTGTCTAATGTTATTTACCTCATAGATTTGTTAATCATGCTAAAACGATATACTTTATGTAACTTTTTAATTTTTTCTGAAAGATTAGCAATATTAGATTATTTATTCAAGAATATTTATTTCCTCAAAATGAACAGTACATGCATTGACCACTATATTCTGTCCCAAAATATCCTCGATTTACTTTTTGCTGTATATTTATATATACCTCAGGGTTCAAACGATATACTTTATGTAACTTTTTAATTTTTTCTGAAAGATTAGCAATATTTGATTATTTATTCAAGAATATCTATTTCCTCAAAATTAACAGTACATGCATTGACCACTATATTCTGTCCCAAAATATCCTCGATTTACTTTTTGCTGTATATTTATATATACCTCAGGGATCAAACGATATACTTTATGTAACTTTGTACTGACCACTGTATTCTGTCCCAAAATATCCTCGATTTACTTTTTGCTGTATATTTATATATACCTCAGGGTTCAAGAGATTCTCTTTTAGAAGCATTAAACTCATTCTTCTTTCTTTAAAACGTCCTCTCTAGCTTATCAGCTGGTATAAATACACGGCTAAAAATAAAGAAGTCTACGGGGTTTTGCATTTCAACAGACCCGGATGATAGTGTTGAAAAATTGTGCAAGGTCTTCTGAGTGACTTCCAAATGGAGAAAAGATGTCAACATTTTCTATTATAAATCGCCCAAATGTGCTGCATGAATATTTTGGGATCGACAGACAGATCCCCACCTTAATCCAAAGATATTTTCCCCCTTAGGTCATGCAGGCGCATCAGATCATTATGGCATGTAAGTCATGACCCTAAGGGGTCATCCTAACCCCCTTAGAATCAGAAATTGTCAATTATCTTTAAATTATTGATGTTTGATGATCCTATCTCTATTTAATCTTTAATATTAAGTCTCCCGATTCATTCGGGGACTTATTGTTTTTGTACGGTTCTTAATACATGTATTAATTATTATTCTTCTTTCCTGCTCTGAACTTGTTTCTCAGAGATGGCTGAGCAGAATTGTACAAAGCTCTAGGATATGATAGGCCTGCATATCTAGTTGTGCACCCTGGTTTGATTTTTCTCATTTTGGTTTAGACAACCACTTTTCGGGGGAGGGGGGAGGGGGGTGTTAAAAGGGTGTGGGGTCTAACATTGAACCTTGTAGGAAGAATCATAGACTCTATTGTAAATGGCAACTTGAAAGCGGACAAAGATAATAATATAGGGTTTTCATAATCATATATTGGCTGTTACTGGCAATATATTGGGTTTATTAGATCTGACCCCTGGGGTCATCCCCACCCCCCAGGAATTTGAAATTACCATATATCTCAGAAACTGTTATAATCATGACCCCTAAAACATATATATATTCATGTTTCTGATGTCAAGGGACATCAAATGTTATGTAGGTCATGGGCCCTGTGGGTGGTCCCGACCCCCTCAAACAGCAAGTCCCTTAATATCTTCAAAACAGTTAAGATCCCCACGCTTAAACCATATATATTCTTGTTCCTTGTGTCAAGGGGCATGAAACGGTATGTAGGTCATGGGCCCCGGGGGTGGTCATGACCCCCCTTGAACAGGAAGTGCACGAATATCTCGAAAACGGTTGAGATTCCCACCCCTAAATCATATATATTCTTGATCCTTAAAGGGCATCAAAAGGTATGTACCGGTAGGTAATGGGCCTCAGGGTTAAATTTAATTTTTCAAAACCGTAATGCACATCTATGGAACAGTTCCTATCATATCCCAAGATATGATGTGTCTATCCATTAAATCATAAAAGGAGTTCTAGGATCTATGTTTTTTTGAAGTGATAAACGTCAATTTTCTGCTACTTTTTGACTCCCTGGATGAAATTTAAATTTTGAAAACCATACTGCACATCTATAGAACAGTTCCTTAGATTTTTAAGTTTTAAATCCCAAGAATGTGTTTTTCAAATTGTTTTCATGGTCGTTTTCCCGTTTAAAAAGTTATTCACTGTTAACAAATGAGTACAATTTTGTCATTCAAAAAATTGAAATGATTCCACAGTATTTTACATATTATGAAGTGAGGAGAAGAAGGTCCTTGGCTTTAATGAGAAACCCAAAGCATATTCTAATTAGGATTGACATTTTGATTTTAAAATTTAGTTTACATACTGTATATTTAATTTTTGCATTGAGTAACAATTTTAAATAAATTAAAATATATGTTCTGATAGTTGTATTAGCAAGATTTATTATAAATTTTCAATTTAGCTGTATATTTCAACAATAATGGGTATCAAATCTCCCTCCTCCTTTATGTACACACTTACATACACTAGCACAATGCTCATCACACGAGCCCGGTATATTTGATCACATACTCTGATAGCAGAAAGATTTGGTGAATGAGCCTCATTGACTACATGCTCCAAAGTGCATTGAATGCAAGCTGCAAGTACCCTTTTTTGTACTGATGAACTGACACAATGCAGAAAAAGACTCTTGACAAAGGATACAACACTCAATATCAAGTGCTCACAGCGGGGTTTGAGCAAATGACTATAATCACAGAGCTTTATGCTCCAATGATCCTAATGCATAATTTCAAAGATTTTCTTTTCAAAATAATTGTTATAAAAGTGGACATACAATATATTTATCAATACATTTTTATAGATTTTTAAATTAAATACAGTATTTTACCGGTACAAAATAATTAAGTATTTTTTTTTACCTGTGGTTTAATGACAGTATATTCAATCTGATGTTTGGGATACTGTAATTTGAATAAACACAGACAAGTGGTCCGAGTAGTATGTGTAAATAGTTCCTTTCTTATCAACATGTACTTTTCTGGTATATATATGGTCAAGCAATCCACCATCTCTGTGTGTTGGAGAAGATATGTGTTGCTTGAAGAATGGTTCAGAAAGAGGTACAAGTGGTATTTGTGAAAGTAAATCCATGTTGAAATCTCCCATTAGGATGACTTTTTCACAGGATACGAGTTCAGTCTGCAATTGCATCATTTGTGTCATTTCTCGTTGTGAAACTCCAGGTTTGATGTAACATACAGCAATAGTTATTTCATAATCAGGCAAATATATAACAATTGACTCCAGAATATTGTTCATTTCCATGGACTTTCTTCCATGAGACATTACAGCTATAAGTTTCTGTTAATCCTATGACATGTGCAGCTTGCATTGTTTTATCCGCTTTAATATCATCTTTATGTGCATTATATGACCTTGTGTTAAGGTGAACAACAGTAATTTTGTTAGGGAGTTGCAAGTCATCAATTTGGATTGATGGATGCCAAGGGAAATGTCTGCTAAATCTTAGCCTTTCCATTTCTAAGAGAGCTGTTCTGTTTACCTTTATTTTCTTATCATCAAAGGTTGTTAAATGAAGACCTGATAAAGATTTAACTCGACTCAACCCAACATATGCCTGGCCAGCAGTAAATCGAGCCCCTTCAAATGACAGTGAAACCTGCTCTACAGTCTGTCGTTGCACTTTATGGATTGTTGCAGCCCATGCAAGAGTGAGGGGATACTGAGTTCTACTAACAACAACTGTAGACTCTCTGCCAAAAGAGAATCGGGATATTGTTACAGTAATTGGTACACCCTCTGATTGCAGGGAAAGTGGAAGTGTTGATCTTGCAGATTTGCCAATTTGCCAATTTTCAAATTTTACCATTATAACACCATCCAAGGGTTGATCCTTGTTTAATCTTATAGCGGAAATGCTGCCATTTGCTCCATTCACTAATCCATCAGATATGTCCAAATTCTTAACAATAGAAACTCTTGCTCCAACTGCAAGACGAAGCACTGAATGAAGTTCACCTGTCAAGTGTCGATTTTCAGGAACATGTAATTTTCTGTTACGTTGTACACTCAACTGGTCATGAGAATGGATTGTAATGGTAGCTGTGTCTGAGATTTGGCGCAACCTCTGCTCATTGAAGTCATGCACTTGTTGATTTGTTGTGAAAATGTGCAGACAGTCAAGAGACTGTTGTGTATTGCATGAAGATAAAACTGAAATATCTTCTGTGGTTTGGTTCCCGAGTCTAACTCTATTCAAAATATCTGCAAAAAGAGGATCTCCTCGTTGTCTTTGTACCTCATTAAGTTCAATGTACTGAAAGTGTTTTTCCCACAGAGACATGGATAGTCTATGCATTGCATTTTTTGGAGAAGCAAACACAGGAGAATCTCCGACAGGTGGAAGTTGTAGTAAATCGCCAACTGCTAGTATTGAAACACCACCAAATGGAATATCTTCACTTTGTTCAGCCTTAATCTCTTTTAGTCTCTTGTGAATATTTATTAGAGTTTGTGAACCAACCACTGATATCTCATCAATAATCAGTACTTTAAGATGCTGCAGTTTACACTTTAATGAGTTTTTTTTCTCATTTGAGAGAGGTATGTATTCATGCTGGTTGTGCATTTTTGATTCTTTTATTGGAAGACTCAAGGCTGAATGGATTGTCATGCCTCCAATATTAAATGCCGCAGTTCCAGTTCCAGTTGGAGCTGTGAGAAGAACACTTATCTGAAAAGGATCTTGACCTGCTTCTCTTAATGTGTGAATTATTCCATGGTACACAGTGGTTAATGTGTGAGATTTTCCAACACCGCCTCCTCCACTTGTTTGATGTTTGCTTCAGAAGTTCACTCATAGTTCTTTCAGATTTACAAAGGTAACTTGTAACATACATTACACATGCATAAGTGTCCAATACAAATTGAATATCCATATTGGCTCTCCATGTTTTCAAGAATAGAGGGTGGTAATTGTTAACAAATTTTCCATGGGCTTCTCTCTTCAGGATCACAATGTGGCGCTTGGTACTTAATTGTAATGCTTCAATATATGTTTCCACTGTAATGCCAGAAGACTGAAGAAGAGATTCAAGAGTTAGTGGTTCAGCAAGATTCCAGCTCATCATAGTTTCATATACTGTTTGCAAAATGTTCTTCATGGAAGTCAACTTAACTTGGTCTGTGTCTGAATCAGGAGGACGAGCAATTAAAGTCTTAGGACTGATGGGTCGCGGAAAAAAGAATCTACAGGATGTGCTCTTCTTTTTGCAAGTCTGACTGTGCCTGTGTGATTGCAAGGATGTGACAAGTTCATGTAGATCTTTGTCTTCACTTTCATCAGGGAGACTACATGAAATATGTTTGTCTACAAATCGTATTATTTCATCATCTGTATTCTTGTCAAGTTTTGGTGCGTCTTTAACGTGAAGAGCTACATGAAAATGCACACGTCCTCTTCCCTAAAATTCCTTTTTTGTATCATAATTCAAAATTTGGCCAATAGGGTGAGGAGATCCAATGACAACCCCATGGAAAAACTTTTGGAACATGAAGTCAATATGACGCACATCAGTGATTGGATTTCTTTTAAGCCAAATACTTTTTGTTTCAAAGTCCATTTCCTCGACTTGATCTGATGCTAGAGATTCTCCATATTGTTGAGCAATGACTTGAATTATTTCAGTCCACCTAAATTCGGCAACTGAAAATGTCATAAAGAAAGTATATGGTCCAAACTGACGGATTTTTGCTAAACAGTCATACTTCATTTTCTGCCATGAAGCTGGAGATCCTCTTATGTTTCTTAAAACTCTATAGCCATCATCATAACTAATGAGTTTGTTGACAGAGTCATTATCAATTACATCTTTTGCAGTTGCACACCTTCCATAAAGTGACACTGGTTTTTTCTTTCTAAATGCAATGTTTATGCTCTGCAGTATTTGTGATGCTTCTGTGATATACTGTGCATAAAATATGTATGACGTATTCTTGGCAAATCTTTGATCATTACTGAGGAGTCTGGAATTGAAATATTTCTTTATAGATAACTTTGTGTCTCTGTTGGTGTTGTAACCAAATCTCCCCTTTGGAAATTCTCTTGGGTAAGACATTACTCCTGCATCTTCATCCCTAAAAAAGCTAATTGGTTGCTTGCCTTCTCCAGGGGCTATGCTAAACTCTAATGATGGTCCATTAGCATTTTGAAGACATCTATCAAAGTGTACCGCTGGGTTTGTTGTGTCTTCTTCCTCCTCTGACTCTGAATTCCACTTCTTTTGCAATGGGTTGTTCTTCCTGAGGTTGTGGTTGTAAGTCTTCACTCACACTGCTTACATTTATTGATTACCACAATTCAGAATCTTCTTGCGTATTTGTAGATTGCCATTCTTCATTTAAGTTGACATCTGAATAGTGTTCATTGTTTTCTCTTAGGTATTCTATTGCTTTGTAAAGAGACTCTGGACGCACTGTTTGATACTTCACATGTCCAGTATAGTGTAGTTGTCTTTTCAACTTAACAGCTACAATTCCAGAATCTGACATTGTCCAAGGCAACAATGCACAAACTTTTGAAAGATCTGTAGGAACATTGACAACAGCTCCTTTAATGCCCTTCTGTGCAGCTCGTGGAAGGTTAACTATCTTCATGAAGGGTATTCGTTTTGAAATAAGTTGGCACTCTAGATCACACACAAATTATTTAGCTCTTCTGGGATACTGTCTAGCTGAAGGTTATTCGGCTGACATTGTGGGGGCATTTTGTTTCTTTGTAGATATCCTTTGCAAGTTTTACAAACAACAACTGGCGAGTCAGGATGAGGTTGTGTTTATAGACACTTATAAAAAAGGTCTTTGTTTGCATTTTGATATATTTTATCTGTGATTTTTGTTAGCATATGTGCATACATAAGTCGCTTACAAGAGGCACACACATGGTTAGGACCATTTAAACAAAGCTTTCTAAAGGTTAAGACCTTATCTTGTTGTTCACGGAACACTGACATCCGTTTTCTTTGTTTAGCTTTTATAACATTTTTTTCAACAGCTGTTTGCATATTTCTTTTTTGTTTCATGCTATGGGCATTTCTTATGCGCTTATTTTGTAAATTCCAATCTGTTTCTTGTGCTCTTTTATTTCTTGTTCGTTGACGATTTTTTGCACATTCGCTTAGTTTTTCTTCATCTGTTCGTTTCGCTCTTTTCTCTCTCATTCGATGAATGCTTTTCAATCTTTCTGTATGCTTTTCTTTGTATGTAAGTGTTGCTCTTTTTTCCCTAAATCTATTTGCATTTTTTAATCCTTCCGTTTTCTTTTCATTTGTAAACTTCATTCTTTTCTTTCTCATTCTACGAACATTTCTTATATCTTCTGCGAGTTTTTCTTCATCTGTTTGTTTGGCCCGCTTCTCTCTGATTCTATGAACATTTCTTATACCTTCTGAGCGTTTTTCTTCATCTGTTTGTTTGGACCTCTTCTCTCTGATTCTATGAACATTTCTTATACCTTCTGTGCGTTTTTCTTCATCTGTTTGTTTGGCCCGCTTCTCTCTCATTCTATGAACATTTCTTATACCTTCAGTGCGTTTTTCTTCATCTGTTTGTTTGGACCTCTTCTCTCTCATTCTATGAACATTTCTTATACCTTCTGTGCGTTTTTCTTCATCTGTTTGTTTGGACCTCTTCTCTCTGATTCTATGAACATTTCTTATACCTACAGTGCGTTTTTCTTCATCTGTTTGTTTGGCCCTCTTCTCTCTGATTCTATGAATATTTCTTATACCTTCTGTGCGTTTTTCTTCTTGAGTTTGTTTGGCCCTCATCTCTCTCATTCGATGGGCATTTTTCAAATCTTTTGTATGCTTTTCTTCATCTGTTTGTCTAGCTCTCTTTTCTCTCATTCGTTGAGCATTTTTTGTCCGCTCTTTGCACTTTTCTTCATCTGTTTGTCTAGCTCTTTTTTCTCTCATTCGTTGAGCATTCTTTGCACGTTTTGCACACTTTTTGCGTGGACCCTGAGGTCCACGCAGAAAATATATAAGCGAGGTTAAACCGGATGCTATGGGGAAAATCAGCCTGCGCATGAGCTAGCCTGGTTCCTGTGCGTAATGGATAGCTCAGGGAACCAGGCTAGCACACGTTTATCTGAATCGGGATCGGGATTCCGTACCATATGCACACATAAGTTCAAAGGCTCTGTAATTGTAAAGTTGTCGGTTCGGAAACAAAGGATTCCTTTTAAAAAATGATTGGCATGTAATATGAACTATCAGGATTATGAAATAAGTTAATGTTATGCCGAAACTACAACATGCATCAAATAGCATAATTTGCAATGTTTTGTTGTTTTCCGAATACACAAGTAACTTTACTTTTATAGTAGGCGAGGCTACTTCCCGATTAAATTTTTTAAGCATTTAAGTATGATTGAATAATTATGTCACTGTATAAAAGTTTAAATCTCAAGAAAAATGCATCATATGAATATGAATTTTTTTAATTTACACCAATCTGTCACTGCATAGTAAACAAAGTAGTGCAAATCGTAATGTGTGCGCAAATAGTAGAATTCATCGAATGCCTGATACTGTACATGCAAACTTCATTTATAGATAGATCATAATTATTTTAGAAGTATGAATCCTTTAAATTCTGAGATAAAAAGTTACGGCTATACATACATGTTTACGTAATACAACGTACAAATTTAGTGGTTAAAAGCAGAGGGCTAGAGTCGGTGGAATCTCTGATAATCTTAAGGCTATCACTTTTTCGTTGGAAACACATACAAATGGTCCACGTTTTGTAGTCCTTTTTTAAAGGACAGCAACTTGTCTTCCAATATTTGTTTTGCTTTTTCATCATTATTTTCCTGTTCATATGGTTCTGCTCTATTCTCTCTAATTTTAGTTTCAATTGTATTTTTTTTTCTTTTTCGCACTGTTTTCCAAAATTGATGTGGTTTTTCACTGTTGTTTATCAAAACATCACTGGTTTTGTTGATGCTGTTTTTAACAGAATGAGGAAACATCAGAAATTTATGTCCATATAAGCTCTGAAATATGTGTGACCTTAACTGATTTTGATGGAATATAATATTTGATGGATCAGTATTGTGAAGAAGAGAAATAACATTAGCTACAGAAAATGCCCCACAATCCACTGAAACCCCTTGGGATTGTGGAACAATGTACTTTATTTCTTTTTGTTTTACTGTTTGGTTTGAGACTGATGTATACACGAGTTGCAGCTGTGGCATCAAATCATTTATCCTTTGATGATGTTTTAAAGAATCAAAAACACATATATTGGGTGGCAATTGACAGGATATCAAATAGTGTCCATTGATGTAATTTATTTGCACTGCTTTGCTGTCGCTTGTAATCATTTCATTTTCATTTAATATCTCTTTCGCACAGATTTTGGCATAGATATATGATGGCGGAAAAAGTCCAAATTTTTCTTTGAACTGTGCTTTAATTCTGATAGATATTAAATCCATAATAGCAATTGGTATCTCCCCTACTAAAACATCTGTGAACGAAATGCCATGAAACATTTCTGTGTGTGGATAACTCATTTTTATTGTTGCTGAGATACTGGTTCTTCAACCTAAAATTGAACAAATAAATTTTTTATAAGAAGATGGGGGAACAAGATAGCGCAAATGCCCATTTGGTTTTGTCGTAAAAAACAATTTCAAATCATTTTTTTTCCAACTTAATATAATCAATGTTGTTATATTACAAGTTTACAAAGGCACAATTTCTAACAATAATCAGTTTTGAATATGTTAACAAAAGATAAGAAAAAAAAATCAACTCTTAAGTTTTTGTGGTATCGAACCCACAACCTAAAAACCATAGCTCTATAATGTTACCAAATGTCTGGTGCTCTAACCACTGAGCCATTTCAGTCACAAGAAACTTCAATGTTAAATGCTAAATGCAACTTCAACCACGAATTTGTAGTATTTCTCTAAAATGTTCAATTGTTGGGATACAAAATGACATTATTACAAGTCCAAAAGGCATAATTTTTCTGTAAAAAAGACCTAGATATTTTCAAGATAAACCTATATATCACATTTTATTTCAATATATGCACCCTTTGCAGTAATAATGACCAAAGTTTGAAAATGAGCTGATTTTTTTTAAAGAACCAAATATTCTCATGATGAACACATATTCCAGTTTCTTCTCTCAATGTTTTTGGGGGGAAATAACCATGCTACGTAACTTGAAAATGACTTTTAATTATCTTACATACATATTACAATTTGCATGTAAAATACAAATTAAGATGTAAATTTACAACACTTATGAACAAAATATAAAGGTTTTTACAGGACAAGTATCAACCAATAATTAATGTTTTTACATGACATATATCAACCAATAATTAAAATTAGGGTACATATAAACAAAAAAATAAACCAGATCAATGCTCTTGCACAATACATTTAAAAAAAAAAGTTATTCAAACTAGTGTTTCCTTTAATCACATAAATTTAAACAAAAAAGTTATTCAAATTAAGTAGTTTCTTTTTATCACATAACCAAAATCACTTCTGACAGGAAAAAGTTTCTGCACTTTTACACAAGTCACAGATGACTGGTTTAGATTTCCTGGGATTCGCTTTGAAAGCTACCAGCAACTGAAGTTTCCTGGGATTCGCCTTGAGAGCTACCAGCAACTGAAGTTTCCTGGGATTCGCCTTGAGAGCTATCAGCAACTGAAGTTTCCTGGGATTCGCATTGAGAGCTACCAGCAACTGAAGTTTCCTGGGATTCGCATTGAGAGCTACCAGCAACTGAAGTTTCTAGTAGATCAGTAGAGTCAAAGTCGTCCTCAAATGAAATAAAGCTTGTAAATCTTTCCAACTTGGCTTCAAGATTACCAATATGCCTCGACTGGAACTGCTCTCTTTTTTCCTGACAATCAGTTTTTTGCTTTAGTGCACAAATTTCCAGATTTATTTCATGTAGTTTTAAAATGTATTGAGCATTGTTTGCTTTCAAGAGTCTTCTGACCTTCTCAAGCATTGTTGATGATTGTTTGAAATCTTTCTTAGTTATATGGTAGAGAGTGGATGTAATGCAAGTGTCAAGCTCCTCCCCATTTGGGTATATCCCTCTAACTATTTTTAGAATCGGTAGGACAACAAAGTAGTGCCTTTAAGCAAAATAGTCCCTATACTTGCAGAGTGTATATACATTTATTGGGACATTTTAAATCAGAATGCTTGACACATGTCAGAAAAGAGGATTTGCGATTTTAAAAACAAGTGTCAAAATTGAATTATCATTTGAAGAAAAGAATTGAAATTGTTTGATGTACACCCTTTCCAAAACCGAGAAATTCCCTACTTTTACTTTCATTTTCAGAGTTTTTCAATACAGACGCATTTTGCAGGAAAACGAATCTGACTTCACACCACGAAATTTTAACAGGAAAGAGACAATTTGATGAGCTTTCATTCAAGAGGTCCCTCATTGCTGAACGAAAATTAGGGCCGGAGCTATGAACCATAACGTTAACATTACCGCCTATGGAAAATGCATTAGTGGACTATACCCATTTGTTCTTATTAAGTCAGACAATATTTCAACCCGTTTCTTTTTGGCATGACATGGAGAAGTCATGTCTTGATAACCTGTCATAAAATAGAAATGATTTTGATTTTATGTCAAAAATAAAAGGATATATTTTATAAACAAGTGAAAAGCTGTCAATGTGACAGCAAACCGGGTTTTCTTTTATGTAAACTGTATCCATAATCCGTGTCAACCCTTATCCAGTGAAATGGAGTACCCTACATGTATATGCAACATTTTGCCAAAAAATGACTAAGTTCAAAAGCTAGTATTTTTTTCATACATTATCGGAAATCAAAATCCTAGCAATATGCACACCTCTGATATATGTACAATTGATCTGCAAAAGAACAACTTCCTATCTTGAAAACTGTAGGAGGAGTTATCCGTACAATGAGGGTACCCTATATGCAATATTTTGCCAAAAAATGACTAAGTTCAAAAGCTGGTATTTTTTCGATAAATTATCGGAAATCAAAATCCTAGCAATATGCACACCTCTGATATATGTACAATTGATCTGCAAAAGAACAACTTCCTATCTTGAAAACTGTAGGAGGAGTTATCCGTACAATGAGGGTACCCTATATGCAATATTTTGCCAAAAAATGACTAAGTTCAAAAGCTGGTATTTTTTCGATAAATTATCGGAAATCAAAATCCTAGCTATATACACACCTCTGATATATGTACAATTGATCTGCAAAAGAACAACTTCCTATCTTGAAAACTGTAGGAGGAGTTATCCGTACAATGAGGGTACCCTATATGCAATATTTTGCCAAAAAATGACTAAGTTCAAAAGCTGGTATTTTTTCGATAAATTATTGGAAATCAAAATCCTAGCAATATGCACACCTCTGATATATGTACAATTGATCTGCAAAAAAACAACTTCCTATCTTGAGAACTGTAGGAGGAGTTATCCGTACAATGAGGGTACCCTATATGCAATATTTTGCCAAAAAATGACTAAGTTCAGAAGCTGGTATTTTTTCGATAAATTATCGGAAATCAAAATCCTAGCAATATGCACACCTCTAATATATGTACAATTGATCTGCAAAAGAACAAGTTCCTATCTTGAAAACTGTAGGAGGAGTTATCCGTACAATGAGGGTACCCTTTTGGCAGCCGCCCGCCCGCCCGCCCGCCATTTTCACCATTTTAATAACCGGATTTTTCCGTTGGAAAACCCGGTTAATAAAATTTAAACCATTTTGGACTTTTTAAAACCAATGACCTACAGTGCATCACATATATCTACATATTTTGACAGCATGCTTCATAGGGAGAAAGGATGGAACATTTAATGTTTCTCCACACCCTGCAACCTTCTTTACTCATATACTTTTTTCCAGTGTGTCACAACACCCATATCGTTCTACAGCTGTAGCTAAAACATAGACACCCCGTGATTTTCCTTACTCCTATACTTTATTCTGAAGTGTGACACAACACTTAAATTTCAACGTATTGTTCTAGCTAAAATAGATCGAGTCTCGCTTCGTTGCTGAATAATTTTGTCATCCAACTGTCGACCCATAGTTATCACTGACTTAGGGAAATTTAAAATTTTACATTTTCCAAAGAAATTGCAACTGTTTTTTTTTTATTTTTAAGTTGTACAATTTAATATATTTAAATTGGCATCAAGTACCAAATTACCAATAGCTAACTTCACACTTGTATACAAACCACAGTTCTGTACAAACAGGTTTAGGTATGAAATGATATTTTTTTAATTTTCATTGACTTTTGAGAAAGGACTATGTGCTGTATGATCAAATATCTGCCCCCAAATTTAGTCAATTTTTAAATAGTATCGTATAAAAATCATATCTTCATAAATCATAATACAGAGGATGCCTATCACTTAAACCTTGATTTTAGTCATCATTTCTCTTTCGCTGGTTATCTATGACATCACCTAAATGACCAAATTCCCGAAATTTTGCAAACAAATGAAAATATTCTCATTTTTTCTTTATATTTTGCATTCGGAAGTATAGAGCGCAGGTCTGCTCAAGTACGATTTTAACATATATTTGTCTTCATATAATTTTACACATTATAATAAAATATGGTACATGAGCAAGCCTGTGCTCGATGTTTCCCAGTCGAAAAACCATCGGAAAACACCCAAATTTTCTACAAAACACCAATTCATCAAAATAAGACAAACTTCATGACGTCATTTCAACACTATGACGTCACTGGTGAAAACCTTTCACATTTTTTTTCAATATAATTTCAACTATCTTCCACATTATTTTTAAAGTTTTTTTTATAACTCTTTAATTTGGGGGGGGGGGGCAAAAAATGCATTATACCGCACATAGTCCTTTAAGACATTCAAAACAAGAAGATAAAATAGAGGATAAATTTTTAATATTACTGACTGGGGGTTTCAAAATTTCGTTAACTTAATATTGATAGCTCTGTGTGCATACGTGGTTGGACATTTCCCCTTATTCCAAGCAGAAACATACCACGAACGCTCTAAAAATGTCAAGGTAATGTAACGGTTTTTCAAGTTACAAATAAAATAATCAGTTTATAATTCGTGAGTTCGCTTAGGTTTCCTTCCTAAGAATCAAGTAAGAATCAACAAATGCAACGAGGACTTCAACTGCCAATAGAACACACAATAATAATAAGATTTTCCTAGGGCCTACCTTGGCTATTTGATTGTAGAACAACTAACAAGAATCAAAACACAAAATTAACCTATAATCAACTATCCGTAGACTGTCACAGTGGATTTAAACAAACAATTCTGTTTGCTACCACTGTGCTACACAACCGCTATCAATTCACCAATACACGGTCAGTCGAAAGTCACCAAGACACTATCAAGTCACTAAGACACAAGTTACAGAAGCAGGATTAAGAACTGAGTGGTCTAGCTAACAATTCTGTTGCTTTCCGACACAGCTCAAATCCCTGTTCTGTAGAACTCTAACCGAAGAGATTCACCAGAGACAGTTCGAGTCGTTCACCGGCAGAAGCCTGACTAAGAATGATAGGGTGGCTGTATATATACCCTGCAAGTTCTCACTGATTGGTCTAATCATGCACCATTTCTATTGGGTATACTGATTATCACTGATTGGTCAAAAATGGAGGCAACTGATTGGTTAAACACAGGATACATTTCAATCCGGAAGTAAAATCATTACATTACCCACGCCTTCGAAAAAAAATATGCGCCCTCGCATTCCAAAATAAAACATAAGTGTCATTGAAGACATTTATTAAAAACTGATATGATAATAGTGATCGTTTAAAGGTGCCTCCTACTAAACATTCGTGATTTTTAGTAATAGTCAAAACTGTCCTCAGTGATTTCTTTCACTGTTGTATTGTCCTTGAAATATTCCACAATTGTTTTAGTCACTTTGGTGTGCTTGGGGAAGTCTGTCTGAACAGAAGCATCAGACGTCAAAATTTGAAGTGTATTGACAGTATACAGGTTTTCGTTATTCAAAAGCGGAGTGAAATTTTTGGTAATTTCCTTTTGTGTTTCGGAATTTCTGTTCAAATCAGCAGATTTCCCCAAAGCAACCAAAGGAAATATCGGCTCATGTCTCTTTCTACCCGGAAGTACCTGCTTTGTTTGGCGACGGACTATTCGACCTAGCTCCAGGTCTATTTGATTTGATGTATCCGCATTACTTGGTTTTTCAAGATCACCAAAGGCATCGCTCTTTGCAGATTTCGACTTCTCTTTGTCAACCATTTGACTGACAGAGTTTGGTTCATCAACTGCAATATCTATGTTGTGATCCTTATCCCAATTGCTACTACCGGAATCAGATAGATTTAGCTCACTTCTTAGACTTTGTGAGGCAGCTTTAACCTTTTGGTCATGCATCATTTTGGTGTGTCTCCGAAGATAAACCATCTTTGTAGTCTTAAAGGGACACAACGTACACTTGATTGGCTTTCTGTCATGTTTTGTAGTCCACAAGAGACAAGATGGGTTTTCATGATATCAGGAGTCTCTGTACGATAGGGGCACATCGGACATTTCATTGTAGAAACTTTTCTGGGAGTAAGCTTAACTTTAGGCATGATCTACAAAGCATAGAACTAAAATGAACAGTAGTCATCAAGATAGGCTGGTCGTTTTGTACGTCTTTTACTTGTTGTCACTGTCACGTTTCTCGTCGTCAATCTGGTTGGAAGCGGCTGCTTCCTGCTTATTAGAGGCAACTTCTTTGTATTGCTCTCCTCTCAAAACTTGTTTCACAACTGGTCTGATTTGATCAGTATGTATGACCTGATGTTTGCCTCTGGTACCACAATTGGCTCTGTATGTTACGTTAGAACATTTTTCAATCACCTCAAAGGGACCCTGCCAGTAAGAAAAGAACTTAGGCGATGTTCCTGCTTTTCGCCTTGGAAAATAAACATAAACCGTATCGCCTTTATCAAATGATTGCCAATTGAGTTTCCTGTCGTGGTACCATTTCTGCCTTTGTATATTGTCGTTCATCAATTTTCTCACGATGGTATGGGCCTCTTCTAGTTTTTCCTGCAGTTCCCAAACCCATCTGTTTTGAGGGATCCTTTTCATGGATGATGGCATCTCATAAACAATATCAAGAGGTGTAGCAACTTCTCGACCTAACATCATCATGTTTGGTGTCGTGCATGTAGTTTCGTGGACAGCCGATCTGTAGGCCATCATTACGTATGGAAGGTGATCGTCCCAGTCACTGTGATGTTCATCAACATATGCAGATAACATATTGGCAAGAGTTTTATTAAATCTCTCAACCATACCATCCGATTGAGGGTGGTAAGGGGATGTATGAGTTTTCTTGATGTTAAATAATCTGCACATTTCTGAAAACAATTGGCTTTCGAATTGAACGCCCTGATCAGAATGGATCACACTGGGTGTCCCATATCTTGTAATGACTTCTTCCACAATTATTTGAGCAACAGTTGCTGCCTCCATATTCGCAATTGGAAAACTTTCCGTCCATTTTGTAAAGTAATCCGATACAACTAGTATATATCGGTTACCTTTGTTTGACAATGGAAGTTTACCCAATATATCTGTAGCGATACGTTCTAAGGGGGTACCGCAAGTGACAACTTGCATTGGCGCCTTCTTATTCGTTGTTGGTGCTTTGCGTCGTTGGCATTTCTCACAACCAGCAATGTACTGTTTCACGTCTTTCTGCAATCCAGGCCAGTAAAATTTTAATTTCACTTTTTCTAACGTTTTTCTAAAACCTAAATGAGCAGAAGTTCGTTCGTCATGAAATTGACTAAGCACAGTTCAGCGCTCACTGTATGGCAACACAACCTGATACAAAACTTTCCCATTTTTGCAAGTTTTCTTTCTAAACAAAACATCATCTCTAATCTCAAGAGCATCCCAATGTGCGCAAATGCCTTTAACAAATTGACTATAGCTAGATAGCTCTTCAGAGTTTGGTTTTATGCCCAAAGCAACCCACTTTGACACCTGAGCTATATCAGTGTCAACTGCTTGTTTGTCCTTCAACGAATCATCATCTTTAGATGGTGGGCATGAAATAGAATTCACCATACTCTTTTCTTCAGCGCAACACGTTTGTCTACAGGGTATTCTGCTAAGTGCGTCTGCATTTTTATGCTTGGTACCCGCTCTATGTTCAATGATAATTTGAAAATTACTCAGACTTTCAAACCATCTGGCAAGTTGACCCTCCGGATTTTTTCAGTTCAATAGCCACTTTAGAGAGCTGTGATCTGTTCTCACTAGAAATTCTTTACCATACAGATAGTGTTTGTAATATTTGGTAAAGTAGACGACAGCTAAAAGTTCCTTCCTTGTGACGCAGTACTTGCGTTCTGCTTTTGACAATTTTCGACTAGCGTATGCAATTACCTTCTCCATACCATTGTGGGAAAGAACTGCTCCAATTGCCACATCACTCGCATCTGTGTCCAGTATAAATGGTTTTGAAAAATCAGGATGCGCAAGAACTGGTGCTGAGATGAGTGCTCGTCGTAATGAATCAAACGAATCTTGACATGGTTTGGTCCACACACATTTTGTTCCCTTTTCCGTCAGTCTATTCAAGGGTTTTGCTATTGTAGCAAAGTTTGGTATGAAACGTCTGTAATAGCTACAGAGCCCTAAAAAACTCTTTACCTCAGTAAAGTTTACGGGGATTGACCAACCTCCTACCACTGAAATCTTAGATGGGTCTGTACTGATCCCATTTTCAGAAACTACATGACCAAGGAACTGTACAGTTTTGTGAAACAGATGACATTTCTTCGCCTTTAGTTTTAAATTTGATGACAATAACCTATCAAATACTTGTTTGAGGTTGTCTAACATGTTCGCAAATGTTTTCCCAATAACAACTAGATGCTGTCATTAGACAGTAATACCCGCACCATGTGTTTGCCCCTAAATAACACTGTTTTGTACCAGTTTAATTAAAAATGAAGGCTATATGCAAGCTCCGGTAATACAATTAAAATTTATAATTTTCATAACTGAAGGATGAGATCCCTTCCCATATGATAATACACATCGTGACATGAGCAGCACTTTATGTGCAATTTGGGGTAGAACTGTTTGCAGTGAATTTTCAGTTAATCAATAATCTTAACATTTTATGTCATAGAAAGTATAATGGTCTACATAATTATTACAAACAAAATTAAAAATTAAATTATGCCCCCTCCCCGTAGCGGTTGCCGGTTTTAGATTTGCTTCTGTGTGCCTACATGAACATCATCGTGTGCACAGATTTAGAGAAGGGGTGGGAGTGAGGGGTCCGGACACTCCCCCCCCCCCCCAATGAAAATTCATTTATATTAATTGTAAAATTACCAAAAATACACCTTGGACCCCAATGCTCTTACAGACATGTAAACGCTCAAACCCATTGCGCTTCAATGTTAGGTAACATTATTTGGGGGGTAAATGTTTAATCAATATTTAATATACTTTATTGTTTATCTCAATAGAAAGTATACATGTACATTACAATATGCAGGTGTCCTGTACCACCTTAAAGCTGTTATTTACCTAATAAAATAGTGCAAGTGGATTTGAAGAATAGGTCATAAAAATACATGCATGTTACAAATGAATGATCTTTGTCTGAAGTTACGTACACAACACAGGTCTGCATGTCTCATTAGCGGGTACTAGTTTTACCCAGCTCTTCGATTAGATGGGTTCACGTGTATATATACATGGGTGTTGCTAAAACGCGGAACGGAAAATGGAACGGAAAGCGGAACGGAAGGGAAAACGGAAAATCTTATCTAATGTTATTTACCTCATAGATTTGTTAATCATGCTAAAACGATATACTTTATGTACCTTTTTAATTTTTTTTTGAAAGATTAGCAATATTAGATTATTTATTCAAGAATATTTATTTCCTCAAAATTAACAGTACATGCATTGACCACTATATTCTGTCCCAAAATATCCTCGATTACTTTTTGCTGTATATTTATATATACCTCAGGGTTCAAGCAATTCTCTTTTAGAAGCATTAAACATTCTCATTATTCTTTCTTTAATACGTTCTCTCTAGCTTATCAGCTGGTATAAATACACGGCTAAAAATAAAGAAGTCTACAGGGTTTTGCATTTCAACAGACCCGGATGATAGTGTTGAAAAATTGTGCAAGGTCTTCTGAGTGACTTCCAAATGGAGAAAAGATGTCAACATTTTCCATTATAAATCGTCCAAATGTGCTGCATGAATATTTTGGGATTGATAGACTATAGTCCCAATATATAATCGGAAAATCAAACCAGGCAACTTCTAGAGCTCTCTATTCGGACCAAATGTATATAGCTGCTGGAATAAACAACTGCTTAGTAATGAAAAGGTAAACAAAATTGCATTGCTAAAAATACTAGTCTCACAAATTACCGGGTATTTTAATGTTAACTGTATTTTAATTTTTAATGTCGTCAGTCCTACGGTTTTTTTTTCTTCCATCTCAATGATACTGTATCGTCTGTATGATAAAAGATCGTCTAGAACACCGAAAATTCAATTTTGATGTAAGTATATACATGTACATCATAACTGCGTACGTTACGCTGATATGCCAGCAATACCATATAAGAAAAATAAGTAAAAAGTTATAGCTAATTTGCTCGTTTAATCATGTTAATTCGTATACATTTGATTTTTCCGTTTCCGTACTCAACTAAAGCCAAATGAATACAATGCTATAATTGATAGACATTCATATGAATATTAATAAGATAACAACGTGTTGATAATCATTCATTAGATATAAATAAAAGATACAAAGTAAATCGTTTCTGGCCAGTCTATACCCTTTTTAAGCAATAAACGTGATGATATTTTCCATTCCGTTCCGTTTTCCGTTCCGCGTTTTAGCAACACCCATACATGCATGTCTGTGTTTTTCGTATGCAGAAAAGGATTAATTAAGATCAGCTAAAGGAATTCAGTATTGTTTTTTAATTGGATTATCATTATGATGTTGACCAATTTAGGTAAGCATAATACATGTAGTAGCAGTAGCATAATATAATGAGATGCCAGCTTACATATATAAGTTCTACTTTCACTTTCTAAATGTGATCTCCCTTTGACAGCATACTGTATCATCATCTTTTGATATTTAAATAAGCTTATCATCGTTACCTATCCTATCGCATTTGTAAAGTTTCTGTCATTTTAGTTGCAAAAGTTATTTTTTTCATTTGTCAGACTGCATGCAGTATTGAGTTGACCCCATATTGACCCTGTATAAACAATTTCTTATTAAATTTGTGTATTACATGTAAGTAAGTGTAGACACTTATCATTTTTATATGAGTTATAATAGGAAGGAAGGAGTATTTCTTTCTTAATGTATTATAATGCATTAAAAACAATGTAGGTCATGACCTTAGGGACTGTTCTGACCCCACGAAACAGGAAAATACAAAATATCTTCTAATGTCATTATGATGCATCAAATGGTGTAAAGTACATTAATGACCCCCAGGTGTTGTCTTTAACCCCCCCCCCCCCCCCCCCCTGCCTTTATGAAATAGGAAATGATATGATACACTGTATATTTTGTTAACTTCTGAGATCTGAGATCCTCATCCCTAAACCATATAATAATTTTTGCTCTTTGTGCGCATAAAATTGTATGTAGATTATGCCCCCTTGGAGACACCCTGACATTTTAGAACTAGAAATAATAATGTATTTTATCTTATTCATATGTTATACAGTAGTGTTTGATCCATGTGGGTAAATCCTAGCCTAATGATGTCACTGCTTTGTTTAGGAGACTTTACAATTGCCCGAATACACATGGAAGTGATGCATATAACATTTTGTTTATATATCTTAAAAATTGAATTAAGCAATTTCCAAAATGTAAATGTGAATCACGAGAGAAAAAGCAATCAAGAAATGATTTAAAATTTGCTACTGTACACATGTAAGAATGTATTAAGAAGACTGAATCTTTATAACCAGGTTAGATTTGGGGGGGGGGGGTGAATGTGGAGTATAAACATTTATAATTTGAATCGTTTATTGTTATTAATTTTAACTTGTCAATGAATACTACTTATTGATCCCAAGGTAGAAATATGACCTCTGATCATATCTCAATAGATCATTTGTCAATTATGCAAGGTGTAATATAATTTTTTTTAAGAATAACATTTTTTACCAGTTTATAAAAGATTTTAGACACCCAAATTATATTTTGATTTTAATAGATCATTCGACAAGGGGGGGGAGGGGGGGGGGGGAGAACAGTTTACTCTTGAGTTTGTTTGGGAGTGGGGGTTGCAAGTCATATATTTGACAATTTTTTAATGTAATTTAAAATAAGACTAAGCCATACTACAGTCATGAACATGAACAGTATAGAACAAAACACAAACTTTAAATACATGTACATGTATATATACAAAGGAAGTATTACAAAACAGATGATTGATCTATATAAGGTTCTTAAATTGAATCATCCATATCATGAACATATTATATTATTGTTTCTTTGTTCAAGGCATTTAAGATGGTATGTAGGTCATGATCCCAAGTGCTCTTCCTGAAATTATTAAATATCATAAAACCATTGAGATCCCCACCTTAATCCAAAGATATTATTCCTCCTTAGGTCATGCAGGCACATCAGATCATTATGGCATGTAAGTCATGACCCTAAGGGGTCATCCTGACCCCCTTAGAATCAGAAATTGTCAATTATCTTTAAATTATTGATGCTTGATGATCCTATCTCTATTTAATCTTTATTATTAAGTCTCCCGAATGAAATTTGGAGACTTATTGTTTTTGTACGGTTCTTAATACGGTACATGTATTATTATTCATCTTCTTTTTCTTCTTTCCTGCTCTGAACTTGTTTCTCAGAGATGGCTGAACAGAATTTTACAAAACTCTAGGATATGATAGGCCTGCATATCTGGTTGTGCACCCTGGTTTGATTTTTCTCATTTTGGGTTAGACAACCACTTTTCGGGGGAGGGGGGGGAGGGGGTGTCAAAAGGGTAGGGGGTCTAACATTGAACCTTGTAGGAAGAATCGTAGACTCTATTGTAAATGGTAACTTGAAAACGGACAAAGATAATAATATAGGGTTTTCATAATCATATATTGGCTGTTACATGTACTGGCAATATATAGGGTTTATTAGATCTGACCCCTGGGGTCATCCCCACC
Organism: Magallana gigas; assembly: GCF_963853765.1. Taxonomy (NCBI): domain Eukaryota; kingdom Metazoa; phylum Mollusca; class Bivalvia; order Ostreida; family Ostreidae; genus Magallana; species Magallana gigas. The sequence goes on along the minus strand of NC_088861.1, from coordinate 37,184,657 downwards.
CCCCAGGAATTTGAAATTACCATATATCTCAGAAACTGTTATAATCATGACCCCTAAACCATATATATTCATGTTTCTGATGTCAAGGAGCATCACATATTATGTAGGTCATGGGCCCTATGGGTGGTCTTGACCCCCTCAAACAGCAAGTCCCTTAATATCTTCAAAACAGTTGATATCCACACCCTTAAACCATATATATTCTTGTTCCTTGTGTCAAGGGGCATCAAACGGTATGTAGGTCATGGGCCCCGGGGGTGGTCATGACCCCCCTTGAACAGGAAGTGCACGAATATCTCGAAAACGGTTGAGATCCCCACCCCTTAACCATATATATTCTTGATCCTTAAAGGGCATCAAAAGGTATGTACCGGTAGGTAACGGGCCTCAGGGTTAAATTTAATTTTTCAAAACTGTAATGCACATCTATGGAACAGTTCCTATCATATCCCAAGATATGATGTGTCTATCCATTAAATCATAAAAGGAGTTCTAGGATCTATGTTTTTTTGAAGTGATAAACGTCAATTTTCTGCTACTTTTTGACTCCCTGGATGA